>NC_080460.1:0-265000 GCF_028018845.1 Melospiza georgiana
CTTAGCCCCCACTCAAGGCTGTACCTGCTCTGCATCATGTTCATGACCATCCAGTCAGCTGCATACACGTTCTTCCCAATCAGGTCCTTGAACATGATGAACGTTTCCATCAGGAAATCCTGTGGGAGAAATAAAACCCATCAGGCTGCACGTGGTGGGGTTGTGCCCATGGGATCACAGGGAGATGCTGCTGTGGCCTCATGAAATGCAAATGTTTGGGAGTGCACTGATTAATGCTCATGCTAATTGGCAATCAGGGCCCTGCCTAACAGGGGGCTCTCATCCTGTGGGTATGGCCCAATAATGAAATTATTGCTGACATTTCATCCATCCAGTGGCACAAGGAGAAACAACTGCACACAATGTTGGTCTGTTTAATGAGATCTGTCTTTGCTGTTTTGCATTAAGCTGTGCTGGAGCTGTGCACAAGCTGGATTAGAGAGCAAAACCAATATTGCAGGGCTTGTTCCCAAATCATGCAACAGAATGGTCTAGAAAGCCTGAAATTACAATGTATTTTCACTCACTAATTAGAGTTAAACCTTTCCTGGTCCTGTTTAAGAACAGTTAAGGAGAAGCAGCAAATATAACACCAGAGATGTGATTTAGAATTATCCTACATTATTGTAGAAAAGACACTTTTGCACAAGCACCCTCCCAACAAGACTTCAAACTTGGAATAAAACAAGGTTGAATTGCAGAATGAGAGAGAAAAAAAAAAAGGAAAATGAGCAGAGATGAGCAAAAGAAGGGAGTATCAGGAATATTGATCTCCTCCTTGTGGTCTCTGCAGGTCCAAAAGCCACTCTGAGCTCTTAAATCAATTCTATTCTCTGCAGCAGCACATTAATATTCAAATGTGAGAGGGACACAAAAGAAGGTCACAGGAGGAGCCATCCCCTTGAAATGATCACCAGCAAAAAATCTGTTGAGCTGAACAGTTTGGGCTGAAGAATTGGCAAGATATTGATGGAGAAATGGAGCACTTGGTGCTGCCTCAGTAAAAATCCTTTTGGCTTTATTAAATAAGAGCCTGATGAGAGGGTTGGCCTTGACATGGGCACCTTGAAGACATGAATTAACTCCTAAAAGTGCCAGACTAACAGGGAATGATTGCCAAGGCAGGGCTGGAAGTACCAGCACAAACAAACCCGATAAAGAACAGGAAAAATAAAAGCAGCTATTGCAGTAAAACAGAATTTCTGTTGGTATTAACAACTGCCACACCACTACAAAGGCAGGTTAGCTCCTGTAGATTTAAAGGTGTAGAAAAATCAGATTAGAAATAATTATTTCCCATGATCATCCTGAAAATCTCCTCACTGGATGAACACTTCCAGAATTCCTGAATCTGCCTGATTTGGGCTCCCTTTCCCTTTCCTTTCCTTTTTCCTTTCCTTTCCTTTTTCATTTCCCTTTCCCTTTCCTTTCCCCTTTCCTTTCCCCTTTCCTTTCCCCTTTCCTTTCCCTTTCCTTCTTCCTTTCCTTTCCTTCCTTTCCTTTCCTTTCCTTTCCTTTCCTTTCCTTTCCTTTCCTTTTCCTTTCCTTTCCTTTCCTTTCTCCTTTCCCTTCCTTTCCTTTCCTTTCCTTTCCTTTCCTTTCCTTTCCTTTCCTTTCCTTTCTCACTTGGGTAAGATAAAACCAGTCCCAAACCCACATGAAGTGGGAGTGACCTGTAGATGGCTGTGTTGCTCCACGCTGCCCCAAGAGCTGATTGTGCAAGTGATTTTCTGTGAAATTCTCTAATTCCAACTGCACAGGGAAAAAAAGGGGATCACCTTGGCTCCCCAAAATGAATTCCAAACCTTCTGGTGGGTTTTGGTCCAGGAAGAACACAACTCCAGGCCCTTCCCCAGCTGGTGTTTCAATAAACTGCCACTTCCAATTGCAAAATAAGGAATAAAGGGACAAAAAAGCTCCAACAGTTCTTGTGTTGTGCACCAGTCCTGCTAAATATTCTAGTTTGGGTCATTTTAGGGAGTTTGGGGGAAAATCTGCTGGTTTTAAGAAGAAAAACCCCCTCAGAAATGTTAATATTTCACCTTGTTCCACACTCAAAGTTTTTGAGGATGTGAATTTTTAACATTCTGAGAACTTTCTGCATTGCTGCCACTAAAGCAAGATTGAAGCATTTAATTAAACTTCAGAGGAGGAGAAAGAATTAGATATAGAGAACAGGGGCACAAAGTGAGAGCCAGAGGCCAGACCATGAAATGCTTTACTTTTCCATCTTCATTCCCTCTTCTGGTTCCTGCCTCAAATCAAACATTTTTTACCCATGAAAGATGTTTTTCTTCAATGCCACAAACGCTGCTCTTGGGCTCTGCTGAGTCAGCAACCCCCCCAGTGCCCAGCAAGGGTGACAGGAATGAATTCCCAGAAATTGTGGCACCAGGAGCCACTGCTGAGGTTTGCTCCCCCCAAAGTGAGCAGAGAAATGACCCTGCAGAGCAGAGTGCTGCTGCTGGGTGGGCTGAGCTCATTGCCCAGCCAGGCTGACTTACAATGATGTCCTGCCTGGTTTTGAAAGTGTTGATGTAATGGCTGTAATGGAAAATCATCCATCTGCCTCAGGATGGCTGTCATGCAGGCCACGAAAATACCCTGCAAAGGGAAAGCCACAAATCCCTGGTTATTCTCCTGGGTTAAGCATTGTAACTTCTAAATGTGACCTATCAAATATCACTGATCAGAATCCTCCTATCTGTGTCCTGCCATCAACCTGAGACTGCTCCTCCAAACCAGTCAAGAATTCCTAAAATTCAAGTTTGAAATCTGGGTATTGCTTTCTTTCTCCCCATGGGTCACAAGAGAAACACATCCTCCCCACACAGAATTTTTATTTTATATATATATATTGATCCACTCCATCAGATCTTACAGGTCTTTTCCAAGCTGACTCTGATTTTCAGGTTTAGCAGGGCCAGCTGCAATTCTCGTGGGTGGCACATCGAAAATCAGGTAAATCCCCAGCTCCTGGCTTTCCCATCCTTCTGTACATGAACTCCAGGGTGAGTTAAAGCACCCCAGAGCTGCCTGCAGCCCTCAGTCCAGAAATGCCCCTGAAGGGTCTCATCCCCCAGCATTTCATCCTGCTGAGCCCAGGTGACAAAATGCAGCACAGATCCCTGTGTCAGGCACTGCACTGACACAAAATTCTGTGCACAGGAGCCAAAAGAAAATGAAATCACCCCCCAGTGACTCAGCTCCAAGTGGAGTGGGATAACCTGAATCCTAATCCTCAGAAAAACACCAGGAGCCACGGCTGGGTGGCACAGAAGCCCTGCAGGGCAGGGAGAGATGAGTTCATCAGAATGAACTGCTGGCAAGTGAGAGCTCCCAGGGCATGAACCCACTGCAGGGAGTGCTGGGGAAGGAGGGGAGGGCTCCCAGATGATGGAACCCCTCAGTCAGAGCTCCTGAGGGGACAGAGAAGGTGGGGAAGGGCTGTCAGGGGATGGAACCCCTCAGACAAGGCAGGGAAGGGCTCTCAGGGACTGAACCCCCTCAGACAAGGCAGGAAGGGCTCGCAGGGGGTAGAACCCCTCAGACAAGGCAGGGAAGGGGGAAAGGGCTCTCAGGGACTGAACGCCTCAGACAGATTCAGGGAAAGTGGGGAAGGACTCTCAGGGGATGGAACCCCTCAGTCAGAGGCAGGGAAGGGCTCTCAGGGACTGAACCCCTCAGACAAGGCAGGGAAGGGGGAAGGGCTCTCAGGGACTGAACCCCTCTGTCAGAGGCAGGGAAGGGGGAAGGGCTCTCAGGGGATGGAACCCCTCAGACAAGGCAGGGAAGGGCTCTCAGGGACTGAACCCCTCAGACAAGGCAGGGAAGGGCTCTCAGGGACTGAAGCCCTCAGACAAGGCAGGGAAAGGGCTCTCAGGGACTGAACCCCACAGACAAGGCAAGGAAGGGCTCTCAGGGACAACCCCTCAGACAAGGCAGGGAAGGTGGGGAAGGGCTCTCAGGGGGTAGAACCCCTCTGTCAGAGGCAGGGAAGGTGGGAAGGGCTCTCAGGGACTGAAGCCCTCAGACAAGGCAGGGAAGGTGGGGAAGGGCTCTCAGGGACTGAAGCCCTCAGACAAGGCAGGGAAGGGCTCTCAGGGACTGAAGCCCTCTGTCAGAGGCAGGGAAAGGGGAAGGGCTCTCAGGGACTGAACCCCTCAGACAAGGCAGGGAAAGGGGAAGGGCTCTCAGGGACTGAACCCCTCAGACAAGGCAGGGAAGGTGGGGAAGGGAAGGGCTCTCACGATGTGCGGGCTCTGGCGGCTCATCCCGATCACCGTGCGGTTGATCCGGCGCAGCAGCCGCTCCATCATCTGCTGGATGTGCAGAGCAGTGGCACCCTGGGGACAGCCAGCAAGGGACACTGGGGACCATTCCTCAGGCACAGCCTGCCAGCGGCAGCTCCCTGTGTGGGAGGACTGCCCTGGCAGGGCTGAATTTCATTAGGGGAAGCAAAAAAAGGAGATTTAAGTGCACGAGCGATCGATTCAAACACTCTGGGATTCACTGGGTGGAGAATTCCCTTAATGGATCTGCCCCAGCTTCAGCAGCTCGTGCTGGGGCTTTGACAGCTCTTCTCTGAACAGCTCGAACCACTCTGCTCACAAGCACTCAGAACAATTCCCATGAACAGAGTGGGAAGTACATTTTTCTGGCTGAACAGTGATTGTTGTCCCTATTCCATAACTCCTCATTTTTGTACCATGTAATACTTCTTTGACTTGCTCCAAATTACTGAACAAGCCACCAAAGCAGCTGAGATGACATTTTGGTCCCTAGAAAGGGAAGTAAATGCTTCTAGTAGTGATAACAACTAATTCAACCTTTCCTGGCTCGTCTTCAGACAGAGCCCTTACAAAGAACTGCACAGCAAGACATCCCAGTTTCTATAAATATCACAATTCTGACTCACTAAAGCACAAGCAGAGGATGTTTCTTTACTGTGACTCCTCAAAAGAAGAACTGAGCTGAACTGGCAGCCCTGAGAGCTCGTGCTCACCACATCTTTGCGGTCCAGGACCTCCAGGACACTGCTCAGGAGCTGGGAGCTGGCCTCGTGGTCGGGCTTGCTGGAGTTGTCATCCAGCTGCCCACTCAGCTGATCGATGAGCAGGGGCAGGAGGGCATCTCTGCACTCTGCAAAGGGACACAGGGACAGAGCAGAGCCTCAGCATGCCCTGGGGATGGGCACCTCACAGGAGAGTCCTGCTCCTGATTCCATCTGGGACACCAGAACCTGCTTAAAGCCTCTGGAGCTATGACAAATGGACTGGAGAGTCATAAATGATCTGGAATATGAATAATGGAATCCCAGAATGGGTTGGGTTGAAGGGACCAAAAAGATCATCTCATCCCACCCCTGCCATGGCAGGAACAACTCCCACTGTCCCAGGGTGCTCCAGCCTGGCCTTGGGCACTTCAGGGATCCAGGGGCAGCCACAGCTCCCTGGGAATTCCATCCCAGCCCCTCCCCACCCTCACAGGAAGGAATTCCTTCCCACTATCCCATCTAACCCCACCCTTTCATTTATAAATTCTGTATATTCCATCAAACAGCACCCACAGCTTCTCCCTCCTGAATCCCCACCCTGGATCAGGATCCCACACACTGGGCATTGTATAAAGACTGGATGGCAAAAACCTCAGTTTCCATGGCAAGGAATGTTTCTAGAGCTTGATTTAATGATGGATGGCCCCTGATGACTGTCAGGGAACTCCTTTTGAGGCCCAGAGCCTCCCCAGTGCCACTCACCAGCCTGCTTGAACAGGTCACTCTCCACGATCTTGGTCAGGCAGTTCAGCTTCTGCCGGACCAGCTGGTTGTCAGGGATGCTCTGGATGAACTTGCTGAAGAGGACACTGTGGGCAAGGCAGAGGGAGCAGAGGGTCAGCACTGCCACCCAGCATCAGCACCAGCATGAGCACCAGCCCATCCATCCCTCACAGACACTGCCCTGCACCTGGGCCACACATGGAACCACAGCACCCCACAATGGGATGGGTTGAAAGGGACTGAAAGCTCCCCAAGTGCAGCCCCTGCCATGGCAGGGACACCTCCCACTGCCCCAGGATGCTCCAGCCTGGGAGGGATGGGACAGCCACAGCTCCTCTGGGAATTCCATCCAACAGGCACATTGCCACAGAGCCCTGAGTGATTTTCAAGGGACTCAGTACAGGACTTAAAGCCCTGTTGAGGTGTTAGGGTGTGGGTTGAACTCAATGATCTTTAAGGTCTCTTCCAACCTAGTAACAGAATTCTGTGAATTCTGTGAAAGTAAAACTGAGCAGTGTTCAGAAACTGCAGGCTTGAACCTCTTTAAATGAAACTTTTATTCCAGCACACACCAGGTGCATCCCAAACCCTCTAAACAGGCAGTGCTCTGTGCCCTCACAGGTTAATCCCACTGCCCTGTGCCCTCACTGGTTAATCCCACTGCTCTGTGCCCTCACTGGTTAATCCCACTGCTCTGTGCCCTCACAGGTTAATCCCACTGCTCTGTGCCCTCACAGGTTAATCCCACTGCTCTGTGCCCTCACAGGTTAATCCCACAGGCTCTCACACCCAGGGGCAGTTTGAAAGCCTCATTTGAACAGACTCAGCAGCCTGAAGGAAGCTGGCACATGCCCAGCACAAAGGCACAGCCTCCTCCCAGATGCCCCTTCCATCAGCAGCAGTGACTCACTCCAGCCCCAGATTCCCTTTAATGAAATTCCACGGCCATTTGCTGCCTGTCTGCTGCTTCCCAGCAAATCACTTGTGGCAGGACAGGGAGACAGGGCTGGGCAGCTCTGGGCAAAGCTCTGAGCACCACAACCAGGAACCCACAGGGCTGACAATTTCCTGGATAAACACAACTTTTGGGTTCCCAGCCAAGGCTCAGCCTTTGCCACACTTTTCAGGAGCATTCACAAAGAACTGGCTGGTGGAAACTTGCATGAGATTTCAACACCTCACTGCCCTCAGATTTTGTTTTTCAGTAAAATCTCAAGGTGCCTGTAAGGATCCCAGAATCCTGCAAGGATTTGAGTAGTAAGGGACCCTAAAATCACCCAGCTCCACCCCTGCCATGGGCAGGGACACTTCCCATTATCCCATGTTGCTCCAAGCCCATCCAACCTGGGCTTGGACATTCTCAGAATGAAAAACTGGGATGCAGAGAATCCTTTGAACTCCACTGACTTCCTCTAAAGCTCAGCAAGCACTTCCTTGAGTCCATGCACAGGATCTGCACCATCAGATCATAACCAGAGGGGCTGTTTTTAATGAAGTTTCCAAAATTCTTCCTCCCAGATAAACTGGGTTTAGAGGACAAACAAACTTCACACAGTTACCTGAGCTCAACGGGGTCAAATACCAGTTTGACATCATTTATGATGCTTGGCAAATATTTTAAAGCTGCCCCCTGAAAGAAGAAAGAAACCAAGGATATGAAATACACATAGGAAATCCAGCGAGGACAACTGCAGAGAACTGGTTTAAAAGAAAAAAAATCAAATTTATGCTTGGCAATATTTTAAAGCTGCCCCCTGAAAGAAGAAAGAAACCAAGGATATGAAATACACATAGGAAATCCAGCGAGGACAACTGCAGAGAACTGGTTTAAAACAAAAAAAATCAAATTTATGCATCCAAAGAGCCTCCAGCCACCCAAGATCTGCAGTGCAGAGTGGGAAAGATGGAAGAGAAGGGATTCATGGATAATTCTCTCCTTCCTTTTTCTGGCCCAGCCCCTTCCCAACTGCACCAGTTGATCTAATTGAAGTTTTTTCACTTTTCCCTGGAAATTCTGCTCACCTTGATCTTGACAGCCTCCTCCAGGGGCCGGTCCATGAGGATGTTGAAGGAGAGGAAGAGCTGGCGAATTGCATCGTTGAATTCATTCCCATCCTCACTCTTTCCATACACACTGCAAACAACAGGGCCAAGTTACACACACAAATCCAGCAGCTGAGTCAGGATTTCATCCTGTGCAACAACATCATCTTCATGCCATCTCCTTTGGCAAAGCCATGGGGGTAAAAATGGAATTGGAGATTTTGCAGCCATTTCCTGCTGTGATCTGTCAGAGGGGAAAACCTGCACTTTTCAGGCTGCCACTGCAGTAAATTCTGCTTGGGTTCCAAGTATTGAACAGGAAAAAAAATCCAGAATGGACATGAATAAAGGGTTTCAAACCCTCACTGTGAATCTCTGGAAAGATGTTTTTGAATCTGCAGTTAAACCACTCTGATTTTACCCCAACTGGAGAATGTGTCATCTCCCACCTCACTTAATGACTGATGTATCTGTGTATTGTTTTTTTAAAGTTTCCAAAAATGAGGAGGAAATTCCATGTTTTATTTTATAAAAATAACTACTGTGTTCCTTTTCAGCTCTACCATGTGCTGCTTATTGCATGTTAGGGGGGACAAAAAGGTTTTTTTAATCAGGTATTTCAATTTTTGTTCAACTCATTTGTTCCAGCCACAGACAAAGGGCAGAAAGATCCTGTTAGTGAGTCAGTGATAGAGGATTTGGTGAAGAATATCTGCCTTAGTGATATTTACTGGAAGGAACTCCAGTGGGTTTCCCAGAGGAGGCCCAGGGAGGGAAGGCTGGACCCACCTCAGGTACAGCACCCGGGACTGCACGATGAACCTGAACAGGTATTTCAGGGCTTTCAGGGCTGCAAAGAGCAGCTCTGTCTTGCTGGAATCCTCAGCATTCCCCACGTAGCAGTTCAGCACTTTGGTGAGTTTCCTTTGGAAATAGAACAAAAAGGGGAACTGTCGGTTTCTCGGCTGTTTGGGTGACCTGGAAAGGCCCGGGGTGGCCTTGGGCAGCCCGCGCTCCAAAGGACAAGAAGAGGCTTCAGATCTTGTCTCGGTCTCGGTGTTTATTAATTGTTTATCTAAAAGATTTTCTCTCGGCCCGACAGAGTCTGCACAGCAGCCAGCCATGAGCACACTGAGAGCCCCCGGGGCGGTCACTTATCTTTATACTCAAAACTACGTATAAGGTATTTACCTATTTTCCCCAATACCTTTCACCCTTATTGACCAGTGCACTTTTAGTAATAACCAATCCCAAAGTGCCACCATCACCACAGAAGATGGAGGCCAAGAAGAAGAAGAAGAAGAACAGGACACTCCCCAATTCCTCCATCTTACTTCTTTAGACCCCCCTGTACAGAAATCCTAAACCCTGTGTTTCACACTCTAATTAACCCATCCCTTCACCATTTATCCCAGTGAGATCCTCCCATCCTCATACAGGTGTTGTCTCCCGTGCAGGATCAAAGTCCAGCCACCAGACACTTCTGGCAACATCCCAGGACCTCCGAGCCCCCCAAGGGTGGTCTCGGTCACTCTGCACCTCAGTCCTGAGGTGTTGAGATCCCACAGGGAACCAATGCAGGCACGGCTCAGTTCCTGTGCAGGCCCAGCTTCCTCACCCCAGAGAGGAACTGCAGGCACAGGAACAGCCCAGGGCTCCTGCTCACAGCCCATCTCCTCCTCAAACCTTGGGCTGAAACTCTACAGATTGCACCCTCTGGCTCTGCTTTTCCTCTGCCCTAAAAGGAGCTGCCCAGGAAGATGCAAACCCCACTCCCAGGGGAAGGGACTGAGGCTCTGTCCCTGAGTGAGAACTCCCAGAGTGGGGCAGGAGGAGAAAAGGAAAGCACATGGAAGCAGTGGTTGTGTGGCAGGGCAGGGAAGGAGGCACTCCAGGAGAGGGGGATTCAAGTTGTGTTTATTTTAGGGTGACAGCCAGTTCATGTGGATCAGTAAAAATTAAAAGGAGATTTTCAGAGAGGAAAAGCAGTTTGGTTTCTGGTTTTGCCCTCCCTATTGGCCTCAGTTTGAACTTTTCACTTCTGTTACCACAAGGGTGGTGACCTTTGGCTGAGGGATGCTTGATCAAGGAAAGCCAAGATCCATGACAGAAGACTCTTTTCTGTCTGATTTCACAGAAAAAAAATCTCACAATTAAATTTTTAGAGGGCAAAAGGAGCAATAAGAAGGATTCTTTCTCTCCTGAGTACAGAGAAGGGATGGAACTCTGCTCTCTGCTGCTTTTATCCCACTAACATCATCAAAAATGACCTAATGAAATCCATCACCAAGAGCTGATGTCACCCCCAAAGCCCTCAGGGCCACTGCTGGGTGACACCCGAGGCCTGGGCCAATACTCACACATAGGCGAGGGTGGCACTGAAGTGTTTGTAGATGTAAGTCTCGAGCACAGCGTTGAAATGCTGGAACTTGATGTCTCCAATCAAAGAAATAATAAATACCTGCCAAAAGTCCAGAAGGAAACAGATGCACAGAGCTGCACACTAACTCCAACAGAACAGTCTCTAATTTATTTTGCTGGGTTATAATTTTGTTTTATCAACAGCATTAATGCTACAGAGAGTGTTATTCATGTTGTAACAGTCACAGTGTGTGTGGAATTTATTACTCTTTTCACTGTGGCTACTAAAAACCTGATGTGTATTTCAGTCCTGGCTCCTAAAAAAGCCTTAAGAAGTGTTTAAATATCATTTATCTCTAAAGCAAAATACCAATTGCTCATTGGAATCACCAGGAACAGACTGGAAATGTGGCTGAAAACAAACTCTGCAGCCATAGAAGATTCACTCACCAGGGCATCAAACACCAGGAAATCATAGGTTTCATTTTCTGACATTTCCATCATGATGTTGAAAAGTGCATCGAGGGTGTCTGGCAAAAACTAGAGGGGGAAAGGAACAGTAAAAGGTGGGAAAAGGCAACTGCTTGTGGCATCCTGCACAGGAGCATGAGCTGGATCATTCCTCCCCTTCCAGCCTGGCTGAACTGCAAATCCTGTCCCTGAGAAAACATTTCAGAAGGGATCCCAGCCCTGTGCCCATGAGAAAATATCTTGAAAGAATCCCAGCCCTGTGTCCATAACAAAACCTCTCAAAACGGATCCCAGCCCTGTGCTCATGAGAAAACATCTCAGAAGGGATCCCAGCCCTGTGCCCATAAGAAAACACCTCAAAAGGGATCCCAGCCCTGTGTTCATGACAAAACCTCTCAGAAGGGATCCCAGCCCTGTGTCCATGAGAAAACATCTTGAAAGGGATCCCAGCCCTGTGTCCATAACAAAACACCTCAAAAGGGATCCCAGCCCTGTGCTCATGAGAAAACCTCTCAGAAGGGATCCCAGCCCTGTGCCCATAAGAAAACACCTCAAAAGGGATCCCAGCCCTGTGTTCGTGACAAAACCTCTCAGAAGGGATCCCAGCCCTGTGTTCATGCACATGATTGTCATGATCATCTTTACAGTAAGGAAGATCTTTCTTCTCAGCCCTAAATGGCCCCACTTTGCTGTTCTAGTTTCATCCCACAGGATGAAAATCCCGAGCTCTCCAAAGCAGCCTGGCCCTGTCCCAGGCAGGACACTGCACTCAGCCTGTCTGCAGTGACAGTGACACATTCATGTCATGGTCAGCTCCTCCATAAAACCATCACCTTGCAAAATCCCAGCACATCCACTCTTGGGACCCCTCTCTGCAGGTAAGGCTTCCTCCTAAATCCTTCAGGTTTTCTGTGGGAATTCCCCCATTTCAGGTCCACTCCCCACAGTATTCTGTGAGATCTCTGGGCTGTCTCTGCTCTCAGATTCACAGCAAGCCTCTCCTCATTCTCAAAGGAGTTGAAAATGAAAAGTTAGGCTTTGGATGTATCTCTTATTTCGTAAGGATAAAGGGGAAAATAAAGTCACTGTTCTCTCCCTGATCCCTGTAATGTTCAACTTTTGTAATTGTGGTGAATTCCACTAATGAGAGGTGGAGCACAGGCTCCCAGAGAAGCTGTGGCTACCCCATCCCTGGTGTCCAAGTGTCCAAGGCTAGGTTGGAGCAAGCTGGGACAGTGGAAGGTGCCCCTGTCCATGGCAGGGGGTGGAAAAAGCTGATTTTAAGGTCCCTTCCAAGCCAAACCATCCCATGACTTGATGATTCTCCCATTCCTCAGCACTCACACCTGCCCTCCCAGCCTAGCCAGACACCTTTTGGGTTCAACACCAGGCTGACACACGAGAGTGTGAGCACCAAGGAGGCTCAGATCCCTGGGAATACCTTCACAATTTCTCCTCCTTCCACCTCCATGAGCTTCCTGAGGTTGTGGGCGATGTTGTGGGCGTTGGAGCGCCAGTTCAGCAAACCCAGCAGGTCAACTGCAAGGACACCAAGAGCAATCAGCAACTGCAGCTGCCTGAAGGGCTGCACAGAGCCCACAGCAAGGCTGGGGGCTATTTTTAGTCAGTGCACAAAGAACAATCACCCTGAGGTACAGAATGTTACCTTGAGGTGCTGCTTTTGTCTTGGCAAAACAGCAAAGCTCTGCTATAAATGGGTAAATATAACCTGGCTATGGATATAAATAACCTGGCTGCCATCTGATGACATGTTTGGAGACCATTTTGCAGGTTTTTTTAAGAGCAGGTATCTCAAGCCAGGAATTTTATTGAAGGGCAGCACTCAGCACAGGCCCTTCCAGAGCTGCTGGAAGTCTCCCATCACTGAGCAGCCCAGGCTGGCTCAGGCACACACTGCTCTTCATTCTGACCCCTTTGGCAGCAGGGCAGAGCTAATGCACATCATCACCCTGGAGAGCTCAGCCCCAACTGCTGCTCTCTGAACAGGCAGAGGAAAGAAGGCAATTAACCCCAAACCCTTCAAATTCTGATAGAACAGACACTGTCACTGACAGGTGACATTTCCACATGTGCCAACAGCCTTGTTGGGTTGAGCACTGGCAGTCTGGATTGAGTATTTGTGTGAAAGGGTTTCTGGGGGCTGCACACACATTCTGGGAGCTTGATGGGACGGGGCTGCCACTGACACATGAGCAGCAAAGTGAAAGCTGAAGCTCTCTGGCCACACACAAAAAGCTGCCTGGAGAAAGTGCCCTCTGCAATTCAGAGCCCCAGCACAAGCCCTACCATTCTGGGTGAGTTTGGTGGAGCAGATGACAGTGGCAATCTGGAAGCTGTCCTTTGTGCTGTCCTTTGTGGGGGTGAAGTTGGCCAGAGAGTGCAGGTTTTTCCCTGAGGGAGCCTCCTTCTCCTCCATCTCTGTTTTGGTGCAAGGAAGAGTCAAATAACTCTTGGCATCTTCCATTTTCTTGTTGTCACCCTGTTGGTTGGACACAGCAGGGAGAAGGGTCATGGCCCACAGTGACAGCCAGAATGGGTTTGAAACATTTTTTCATTTCTATCATTGTTTGAGTTCCTAATTTCAGGGATAAATTGCCCATACTGCAATGAACTGAGCTATTTCCAAAGCCACAGAGTTTAGGAGGATTTCCCCCCCCCCACAAACACATTTTGTAGCTTTCTACTGCTTGGAAAATCAGCCAGGAGAGAATTTTGATGAGTCAAACACGAGACAAGGCTGGAAATGCCCAGGTTACCTTGTAAATAATCAAATTGTGTTTGCCATCCTGCAGTGTTGTTCCATCTGCATTCATCAGCTTCACAAAGGCCATGCCAAAAGCCCTCTCAGATCTATCCCTGGCTGCAAAACAGGAGAATCTTCATTAGCCATTGTCTTATTCATGTCCACACAACCCAAAATGCAGCCCTGTAACCTCAGCAGCAGCTTAATTTAATAGGTAACTGCAGCTACACAAACACATCCTCCTGGAGCATCTCCCACACACAATTTTAGTGGTTTGTCTGGACAGATTAATGGTTGGACTCCTTGATCTTCCAGGTCTTTTCTAACCTTAACAATTCAATGATCCTCTGATATAGAATTCTACAGATACTTTTGGTTGGGATTTTGGTTTGTGAGCTGTGGATATGGAAGGATGTCACTGCCCTCAGAACCAGGTGCCTTTGAGAGCCTTTAATGGCTGAGCCTCCCATTATTGATCTCATTTCAGGGGTCTGAAGTGATCTGATGGAACTTCTGGCTCTAATGCTCTCATTAGCCTTTCATTAGCCTAATTAGAAATCCTCCTATCATTAGAAGACCATTAGAAGCCCACCAGACTTTGGAGTGAATTTTGGGAAATAAATGAAAAGCAACAACCTACACTGAGAAGCCAAAGCAATAACAAACATTGACAATTATCTTTCAGGGGGATAAACTGCTGCTCCTTACAAAATTTCAGTTTCAGCACAAAATTCTGAGTGCAAAAAATTTGAATTATTTTTGGTTTGTTGCTTGCCACAAACTGGGAATAAGTAAACTGAGCAAGAATAATGTCTGTAACACTGAATAAGCAGAAATCAAAGTGGGAGTGGGAGGAGCAGAGCAGTCCTGCAGGGCTCCCTTGCTGGCACTCACACTCCTGGGACGAGCGGTGACGGAACGTGAACCTCAGGTGGCAGCGACTGACTTCTTCTATGGCAATGGCCACCTGCATGGAGAACAGCACAAACCAGCATTGTCCCTGGCCCCAGCCCCTCTGCAGCACATCCCAGGGCTGATGCAGCTGCTGCTCCACATCAGCCCTGGTGTGCACACAGAGCAGAACACAGTGTTGATGTTTCTGGAAAAGGGCTTGTTGAAGTGAGGGGAGAACGACCAATCCTGTGATGCATCGAACTCGATTTATTGATCGATCAGTCAGCTTAAATAACAGTGTTAACGAACTTCATGCATATTCCAAAATCCAGGTTTATGATAGGCTAACAGAGAAAACTCTAACCACACCTTTTGTTTTACTACACCGTTGATTGTTTACACAAAACAAAACCAGTGTTCCCATTGTGATATGAACGGTTCCCAAAACTTCCACATCTGTTCTCAGGGTGCCATCTTTTCCCAGAGAGGGTGTTACACTTGTTATGGGAAGACTGCCTGAGAACTTTATTGTTTATACAATGATGCCTGAGAGAGTCTAATTGTTTATAGAAGTCAGGCTGGGAACTGCTTCACAGCTACCTGTTACTTTTCTCTCCTCAATTGCATGGCTTCATGGCCTTTTTCTTCAAGCCATGCTTGGACTAAACTCCCAACAAGGGCTGTGACAGGTTAGACTGCCTGAGCCTTGAGCAGACTAATGAGGTGTGCCACTGCCTTGCAATTAGCAAGGGCTTTTTATAAGGAAAACATACACAGCAAGGCTTGATTGGAAAGAATTTGATGGTTTATGTTGGAAATCTCTCTGATTCTAAATCAGCATCTGATTGAGGTTCTGATTAACAACTGGCAAATTGCTGAAGAGACTCTTGAGCTGTGTCTGTTCTCCTTCCTGCAAGGGGCCCTGCAGGGGATTACAGACCCTGCCTCCTCCTCTCAGCAAAAAGGGGGACCTGTGGATACAACAGTTTAGTCAGAGAAACAGATCACTTTCCCAGGAATTGTTCTGGGAAAAGCTGTGAGAAGCTGAGAGAAAGAATTAAACCAATCTTGCAGCTGGTGTTTTGAGCAGTTGTTTTCTCATGTTTACGTAAGGGTGTTTCCATAATTAACCAATGGTGTTGGGGTGTTGATTAAATGACCAATCAGGTTATATCAGAAGGGTGTATAAAGGAATGGGTTTCTAATAAACTCAGATGAACCAGCTGGAGAGAGCCTGTGTGTGCCTCACTGCTGTTCCTGACTCAGGTGACACACAGTGATGACAGAGCCATACCTTGACAGTCTCGTACCAGCAGGGCTGCTTGACCTGGTAATAAACCACAGACTTGTACTCTGACACTCCCTCGTAGCCAGCCCCAGGGTGGATGGCTTTCTTTGGACAAAACACAGAGAAGGGGGAAAAAGGTAAATATGGAGGATTTTGGGTGTAAATCTTCAGGGGGTGTCAGAGGCTGTCCTACCTCCTGCAGGTTCCCATCCTCATCATGCACAGACATGGTGACCTCGACGTTCTTGGGGGTTTTCTTCTTGCCTTTGTCAAACTCCCCCTGGATCAGGGTGACGTAGATGTCATTCCTGACATCACCTGCAATTCCCAGATTTAATGAGCTGAATTCTCATTCCCACTGGGACAGCTTAAAATTTAACACCTTTGGGTACCATTTTATCCTAACTTCCTCTTAGCCTTTAATTAACAACACCTCCCATCACACCATTTTCATCTCTGTCTCAAATTACACAAAATCTTCTAAAATGAACTTTCTACAAACCTCTGTACTTTTGTTTTGCTTTTTAATTTAATGAGCTCTCTAGGGTGAAACCCAATCTGAATGGGTGGGTCAAAGCCATATGCAACCAAAATTATTTTGACTAAAGAGACATTTTCTTCCAAAAGCTCCATAAATCACCATTTTGCCATAAGAAAGGCAACTCGTGTTTTCAACTTCTTGTGACAAAAAATAAGAAAATAACCAGGAAATTTGAAGAAAAATATAAAGTTTTCAGATAATTTTTTTAAAAAATCAATCTTCTTGTGACAGAAATTCTAGAATTTCAGGTTCTTTCACTCCATGGAACGTAGAAGCACACAGGACCTACCAGGAAGGATGATCTCAGGGAACCCCATTTTTCGAGCCACTGCAGTGGATCTGTCTACAAGGTGGGAAAAATCCTTCTGAACCTGAGCCAGATCCCCAGGGAGCAACTTCAGGGAGACCCAGAGACCTAAGAAAGGGAGATGACACTTGTTTACTGAAAATAAACAGGTACAAACCTGTGAAATTTAAGCCTGTGCTTCCAAAAAAATCTGTGATTTCATGACAATTCCATGTCCCCATCTGGTTCTCTCTTGCCCAGTCCTTCCTGTCCCTGAATCTAAGTAAGATTTTTCTGGGCCAGAAGATTCTCTGAAGCAAGTCCCAAACTTTCAGAGATGAATTTTGAGTATCTTTGAGCCAAAGAAGACCAGAAAAATCTGGAATAATGTGATTTAACCCCAAAGCCATTTGGGACACGCAGCCACATCCACTTACAAATATTTCACCCCCATAAAACACTTTTATTTTAAAGGTGTTAAAAAATATTGACCTTAAACGTATGACTAGCAAGCGAGGAGCTGCTCTCATGCAAGTTTTGTCTGGTTTTATATGGATTTCAGCTCCATGTGTGATGGGACAAAGGGACAAAGTGAGAATCATGGCAAAGACCATTGGGCTTGGGGAAGGGATTAAACTCCACTAAACCTTGATTCCTAGACCTTCACCACCCATTTATTCCCTGGAACCTCCCCCAGGCTGGGTTCCCCAGGCTGCACCTTGGCCCTTGTGGTTGACCTCCTTGGCAGCGATGACTTTGTTGAAGACGGAGGTGAGGGGCTCGTTCTCGCCGATGACGTGCGAGGTGAGCAGGGGGGACATGATCAGCTGCCGCTGCCTGATGTAGGTTTCCATGGCAATCCTGGCCAGGGGGACCACAAAAACGGGGTCAGGAACTGGGACAGACTGACACCAACCACATACTGTTGTGGTGTGCTGTAATGTCCCATTTTGGCCTTCCAGGTCACTTCCCCAGGTGTGCCTGTACCTCTCTCCCTTCCCCCTTGCCCCCATGCTGAGTGAGTCCTGTCAATCAGGCTGAACATTCCAGCAAGGCCTCGTGTGCTTGGTCAAGTTCAAAGGATGCCCCTGTACCCAGAGGTCATTGGCCTGTCTGGGTGTCATCTTCCCCTGAGACCCTGCCCCTCTCACCTGGTTGGTGGCTCACCTGTACCTCCCCTCCCCTGTCCCTGAGCTTAAAAAGGTGATCAGACCATGCGGCCGGGATTGTGTTGGAGCAGTTGCTCACGTTCAGACCTCTGTAACCATGGAATAAACCTCTGGACATTAAACCCTCCAGCAGAATCCATCCTTTTCTCTTCACCATCGCCTGAAGCCATTTCTCCTGAGGTAAACGGGGTTCCCAACAAGCCTGGACTTGTTCAGTGCCCAGCTGCAATCTCCAGCAAGCCAAGGTATCTCTGGGGTGATACACCGCAGTTGCTGCCTTTGGCCCAGCAGCGAGGGTCAGACTGGCCCTGGCACAATCTAACTGGGAATATTGGGAGCCTTTTTTCCAATAACATACAGGAGAGGGCTGGCCAGCAGCTGGCTGGTTTACAAATAAATGTGGGGCTTTTTAAGGATTCCATGGGGATTTTCATTCCTTCACCTGCAGAAAATCCATTGAAACTTTCACACTAGGGAATGCACCACAGCCCATCCCTCAGGCCTAAGGTAAGTAACACTGACCTCAGGAATTAAGCCCTGACTTCAGGTTTGCCTCAGAGCTGTCTCTATGCAGATTAACTATTGGTAAACTAATAGTTATATAGTTTATATATATATATAGTTTATATATTTCCAACTATTATATATATAGTTTATATATTTCCAACTATTGGTAAACTAATAGTTATATATTAACTATTGGTAAACTAATAGTTATACTAATAGTATAACTATTAGTATAATAGTTATACTATTATACTATATAATACTATAATAAATTAATATAAATTATTGACTGCTGTGACAACACCTATGGGTTGAACCCATGCCCAGTCACAAACAAGACTAGTGAGGTTTGGATCTTGAGCCTGACTTCACTCCTGTACCCACACCACCAATAATGAGGGAGAAATGAGGTCTCCACAGGCTGCCCACCCTGGTGTCCAGCTGGGAGTCTGAACTCAGCCTCACTGGGGCAGAAGAAAAATGGGAAAAAAAATCCCAAACCAACAAAACAAAAAACGAATCAAACAAACAAGTAAAAAAAAAAAAACAAACCAAAACCAAACAAAACAATTAACAAAAAACAAACAAAAACCCCAAATCAAAACAAAAACACCTAAACAAATAAAAAATAAGCAATCAAACTCACAAAAAAAAAAAAAAAAAAACCAAAAAAACCAAAAAAACCCTAAAAAAAACCAAGTAGCAGACTAACATTTTTCTGCAAAGGGAAAGCCATCCTTCCAGGCCCTGAAAGGGCAGGGAAACAAACCCAAATCTCCCCTGAAAATACCCTGTAATAACAAATGGCTGCAGCAAATGATTTGCTCTATTTAGGGCTGTAACAACAAGGCTGGGTTTACCCAAACAAGCTCCATTTTCATTACTCCGATGTGCCAAAAAAAGGGAGCAATCAGAGCAGGCAGAACAAACACATCAGTCTAACTCTCAGTGCAGAAATGCAGAACTCATTTGGGCTGGAATTTCTTCCCCAGAAGAGGGAGAACCCCCTTCCCAATGACTGACCAAGAAATGTGGGCAGGGAGTGGCCCAGAAGGTCCCACACAGCAGTGACAAAAAGCTGTGTCTCTGCTCAGCCTCTCTGAAAATACTGCCTTTCAACCCCACAACATTTTGTAAGTCACATCTCCCCAGCCCCACAACATTATTTCACTCTGTGCTCCTCTTCCTCACCCCACAGGTACCCAGAAATTCCAGCTGCAGGGATGAAGTCCCCAAGTAATTGAGTCTCTGACAGAGCCATGAAAACCACGGGGAACAAAGGCTCCTGAGGGTGACAGGAACCTCTCCCTGCAAAGAGCTGCCTGCTCTCAGCTGATCTGTTTGTAGAGCCCCTGGGGCTCTGCCAGGCTCCATCTGCCCCTCCCCAGAGGATTCCTGCTTTGGCCAGGGTGGGTGAGCCCTGGAGCCCAGTACTCACTGCTGGAAGGGGATAAAATGCTGCTTCTCCTCGTCGTCCACCTTGCCATGGATGATGTCAGTGATGTCCATCACTGCAACGACACCAGAGCATCACTCAGAGCTGCCCAGAGCCCAGAGAGAGCTTTGCCCTCTCAGACTGGAAACAACAAGGGGTTACTTTGGGCCAGTGTCACTCAAAGCAAGGGCTCTGAGTGACCTAGGATAATGGAGGGAGTCCTGGCCATGGCAGAGGTGGAACTGGATGGGATTTAAGGTTATTTCCAACCCCAAAAAAATCTGGGACTCTGTGACAGCAATGGAGAGCATCACTCTCATTTTAACCTTTTAAAAAACACATTTAAATGTGTTTTTAAATTGAAATGCACATTTACATTGATGTGCATTGTCAGCTCATAGCAGTGAGTGTGAACATACTGAATACACCCTGATAAAATACTCTTATAAAATACCCTTTGAGAAAGCCAGGTGGCACTGGGGCATTTCAAGGCAAAGAAATTCCACTGGTATTCAAATGCTGCTCCTTTGGATATTGATTTCCACCAAGGATTTCAAGCAAGCCCCTTCATAAGAAATCCCAGGAATAAAATAAGAATTGGCAGTCTGGTTCACCAAGGCTCCTTTAAAACCTCCAGCTTTATCCTATGAGTCCTGAGGAGCAAATGCCACTCTGATAAGGCCCTGATAAGTCTGCTGCAGCCAAAGAAGACCAGAAAAATCTGGAATAATGTGATTTAACCCCAAAGCCATTTGGGACACACAGTCACATCCGCTTACAAATATTTCACCCCCATAAAACACTTTTATTTTAAAGGTGTTAAAAATATTGACCTTAAATGTATGACTAGCAAGCAAGGAGCGGGAGGAGCTGTTCTCATGCAAGTTTTGTCTGGGTTTATCTGGATTTCAGCTCCATGTGTGATGGGACAAAGGGACAAAGTGAGAACCATGGCAAAGACCACTGGGCTCGGGGAAGGGATTAAACTCCACTAAACCTCGCTCCCTAGACTTTCACCACCCATTTATTCCCTGTTATCTTTGTGGGAGGTGACAAAAGCGAGCAGTGACAGTGTTTGATCTCCAGCTACCACCTTCACGAAGATCTCAGAGGGACAATTTATCCACCCTGGAGCAGCAATGCTGGCGCTGGCAGCTCCCAGGCTGTGCTGGCACTAAGAGCACACAGCTCCCAGTTGCCAGCCCTGTGTCCCAGTGCCCCCAGGGGTTTACTGGGCCCTGCAGGTGCCCCCAGGGGGGCAGTGCCCACCTGCCACGCCGAAGGGCCTGCGCAGCCCGCAGGTGTGCTTCTTGCCATCCTTCAGCTCCATGTGCCCCACACGCACGATCTGGCACACCAGGCTGATCCTGGGCCTGATCAGGTCTGAGCTGCTCAAGTCCTGAAAAGAGAGCTCACATCAACCTCCATCAATGCCCTTCTGAGGGGAAAAGAAGAAAGAAGGAGAGGGGGAGGGAGGGAAGAAGGGAGGGGAAACGGGCGATCCCCCAGGTAGGGCATAATGTGCTCTGGCTCCATGATTTCAGAAGGCTGAGCAATTGCTTTATTAAGCTATACTTTATAATACTATAATAAATAGTTATACTATACTAAATAGTAATAATACTAATTACTATATACTATATATATGTGTATATATGCACTATATATAGATAGTATATATATAGTATAGATACTATACTACAATACTATACAATACTATACTACAATACTGTACTATACAATACAATACTATACTACAATACAATACTATACAATACAATACTATACAACACTATACTATACAATACTATACTATACAATACTACACTATACAACACTATACTATATAATACTATACTATACAATACTACACTATACAATACTACACTATACAATACTACACTATACAATACTGTACTATACAATACTGTACTATACAATACTGTACTATACAATACTATACAATATAATACAATACTATACAATACTATACAATACAATACTATACAATACAATACTATACAATACAATACTATACAATACTGTACTATACAATACTGTACTATACAATACTGTACTATACAATACTATACTATACAATACTGTACAATACAATACTGTACAATACAATACTGTACAATGCTATACAGTACAATGCTATACAGTACAATGCTATACTGTACAATACTATACAGTACAATACTATACAGTACAATACAATACTATACTATACAATACTATACAATACAATACAATACTATACTATACTACAATACTATACAATACAATACTATACTATACAATACAATACTATACTATACAATACTATACTATACTACAATACTATACAATACAATACTATACAATACAATACTATACAATACAATACTATACTATACTATACTATACTATACTATACTATACTATACTATACTATACTATACTATACTATACTATACTATACCATATTACATCCTAAAGGGATACTAAAGAAAAACCCATGACTGTCTGAGACAACCAGGACACAGCTCTGACCCAACCGGCCAAGGAAACAAAACAACCTTCACCAGTGTCCAGTAACCAAATCACTTTGGGTAAACAATCTCCATAACACATTCCACATGTGCCAAACAGGAGCAGCAAGCAGAGGTAAGAATTGTTTTCTCTTTCTCTCTGAGCTTCTCAGCGCCTTCCCCAGGAAAAATCCTGGCAGAGAGAATTGTGTCTCTCTCTGCTCAATACCACAGGAGGGGTTTTGTTTGGTTCTACACAGGTAAAAATCGTGGCCTTCTGGATCTGGAGGGAGGCCATGAGGGGGATGGACAGGATGGACACACTGACAGTGCCAGGACACAGGGAATGGCTTCCCACTGCCAGAGGGCAGGGAGAGATGGGATAACGGGGAGAAATCCTTCCCTGTGAGGGTGGGGAGGGGCTGGGATGGAATTCCCAGAGAAGCTGCCCCTGGATCCCTGCAAGTGCCCAAGGCCAGGTTGGAGCAGCCTGGGAGAGTGGGAGCTGTCCCTGCCCATGGCAGGGGGGGCACTGGGTGGGATTCAGGTCCCTCCCAACCCAGCCTGTTCTGGGATTCTCTGAACTTACAGTAAACACTGCTTGGAGGTTGTTCAGTTTCTCAATTTCTTTAGGCATCCCATTGCTGCCCCAACGAACCAGGTAATTTTCACTGCAAAGAAAGGGAGACAAATTTTAAATTTTAAAAAATCAACACCCGACATCCTCCTTTCTTGGCAAAAGCCCAACAGCATTTTAATCTTTAAGGAACATTTGACCAATCTTTTATCCCAAAATGCCTCTGAAGTGACTCACTGATGGAGGCAGGATGGGGTGAGCCCTGGCAGCTGCTTCCCTGGACAATTCCCACTGCATGGCCACACCTGATAACTGCAGTGATGGACACAGAGGGTTCCTGACACAGAACTGCCTCCCTGATAAAGCTCCTCACATCCTCCCAACTCTTCAGATGTGAACTGGCACTGACTGGACAGCAAACATCATTTAAATCCATGATTTACTGGGAAACAATTAATAAAATACTTAACCAAGGCTTGCAGCCACAGCAGAGAAAATTAAGAATATAAAAAGACAATGTGGGATCAAAGAAATACCCAGCTTTAGGAGGGACAGTGCCTGGAATTCCTATCTCTCTGAAACTCATTCCAAAGTCATTTGAATTAATTTTCCCCCACTGGGGCAGCAACCAACAGAACTGGAAAACATCTGCTGGATCTCCCTTTCTAACTTCTATGAATGATCACCCTGATGACTGCATTGCTTAAGAATTTCCAAAAAAAGCCCTACCTGATGAATTTGGAGAGGTCAGGGTCATAGAGGCTCATCAGCAGCTCTGCATCTTCCCCAATGTTGCAGACAAAGTTCTTGAAGTTCACATAGAGGCTGTAAGTGTGTGTGGAGTTGAATATTGGCTGTCCCCGGAGGTCCAAACTCTGCTGCAGGGACTGCAAACAATTCCACATTTCCATTACATTTTATATTTCCATTACATTTTATATTTCCACTACATTTTATATTTCCATTACATTTTATATTTCCACTACAAACAAACAGGAGAATTCAGTTCTGCTGCCAGAGGAGCACGACATTAAGAGGAATATAAGAACTCAGTGGGCACAGAGGGCAAACCAGGGACAGCAGAGGTACCTTCTCCTCCTGGATCCTCTCATCAATCCTCTTGGATGCAGTTTCATGGGCCTTGAAGAGGGAGATTGTGCTGGTCTCATCTGGGTCCAGGATGTTCCCATTGTCATCTCGGACAACCAGGTCCAGACCCAGGATCCTGGACAGCCCCAGGAGACACAAAAGAGCCAGAATGTGGCAGCAGCAAAGATCAAATCACTGCCTGGACTGCCAGTGCTCAACTCCTTGGAATAACCTCACTCACTGCTGGTTTTCTTGTCTCAAAAAACTGCTCCCTCCCATTTTCCCGTTGAAGAGAGAAGGAATTTGTCAGGCAAGTCAATCCCAAAGTGACATCTCCCTTATTCCTGCTTAAATGGATTTGTTTCAAAGGTGGATGAGTACATACAGAGCTCCCAGATTGCAGCTGATCGTTATTCTCTGCCATAAGCTTCTTCTTAATTTGCTCACTGGACCTGGGTCACAGCTGACTGTGATCTGAGAGTCCTGGGGACTGCAAAGCACTGAGGGCTGGGGTGGCTGTGGAATCCTGCCCCTCACTGCTGAGAAAGCAGAGCATTTCCCCACCACATCCACACCCAGGCACACACTGTGCTCCAAGGGCAAGGCCCCCCTGTGCCAGGATTTGAGCAGAATTAAGAGAGGAGAATTCCTGCCAAGGCACAGAGATCTGTGGCACACCAAGAACCAACTGCTCCATCTCCACCTGCCAGGTGGCCACGATGTCTCGACTCAAAGCTGCCATTTCACCTAACTTCAGCCTGATTCAGAGCCTGGCTTGGCATTAAGAGCCTTCCCTGGGGTTTGGGAGCCTCCTCTGCCCTGCAGGTGGAGTCTGGAGCTCACCTGTTGCCATAGTCAATCTTGGCAGTGACTTTTTTCTTGAGCTCAGCCAGTTCATCCTTGGGCAGCGTCCCGGAGAGGATCTGGGATCTCCACTCTATCAGGCTGTAGGTGAGCTGCTGGACATGCCTGAACTGTGTGGTTTTGTTGTTCTGAGGCAAAAAAAAAAGGGCAATTTTAATCAAAGAAAACCTGGGAGCCTGAGCTCAGCAACCCTTCTGAAATGTGTGCAGCTGCAGAGCCACACAAGTTTTATTGAACTAAAAATACCTGGCACTTTGTGACACCACAAGATCAGAGCCACCCAGTCAATTCTGCAGCACTTGGCACTGCCAAGGTTTAAGTGCCTTTAAGATCTTTTAAGTGTCTTTAAGGGCTTCACCTTTCCCTGGGACATTATTGCAGAAAAACCTCACCCACTAAAAATAGATCTCTGGTGATTTCCAGCACTTCCAGACTGCTCTGATGGAGGTTTTTTATAAAAGGGACAGAGAAATTATATTAAAGGAGCACAACTGAACAAGGACACTGAACAAAACCTGCCTGGTGAAGAGTCCCCTTCTGCATTTCTGTTCCCATCTCTAATTAATGAAGATACTTCCCATGCCCTTCACTGGTTCCACCCTCACAAAATCAGTCCCATCCCCACACCTTGTTCCTGCACCTCCAAGCTCCAAGGCTGTAATTAAACATGGCTATGTGATAACCCACCCTGTTTGTGGCAGTGTGTGCTTAGATAAGTAAATAAGCTCTTAAAGTGTCAGAGGAGACATTGAACCCATTAAAAAGGGAGCCCAGGCTTCCCTCTCTCTCTCTGCCACCTCAGTGGGGCAGCTCCTGGGAGGATTCTGACTCTTTTGCCACAGATTTGAGTCACTGGCACAGTGATGAGGTTATTCAGCTCCAAAGGAGAAATTCAAGCCTAACTCAGTGCCTGGTCTTGCATTAAGAGCCTTCCCTGGGTTTGAGATCCCAAAGGCCAGGAGCTGGGTTTGGGTCACATCTCCCCACAGCCAGTGGTGCCTCTGGTGCTCCCTGGGGGCTGGAGCTGTTTATGGTGAGCTACAAACCCCACTGCTCCCACCCAGCACAAAAAGAACCTAATTGCAATTATCTCCCCATTCTCATCTCTGCAATGAACAGGGATGACATAAACTACTCATATTTCCCTCAAATTGAAAGGTATGAAAACAATCCTGCCTGTGATTTGGGTGAACACCAAGGTGCTGATGGGGCTGCTTGGGGTTTTAGCACCATAGAAAAGATATTTGAGATTTATTTCATAAATTAAACAACCCCCACCCCATGTTCTTACATAAAAAAGCTTGCAAAGAAAGGCAATTCGTGTGAATTTTCAGAGCAGACCTCAATTTGACCTGAGTTATCTCCACAGCTAATTCCTATTAAGCAGACCAATTAAAAACTCTCCCCATTTTTGTATTTATTTTGCAGTGGAGATAAAGCCACTGCTGCAATGAAACCCACAGAAATTAAAGAAGTGAAATTAAATGCTGCCAAAATAAAAAATCCCCTCATGTTTCCTTTTTCTCCTCAAATGCCTCCTTCCTCCTTTAGCTTTTTAAAAAAATATTTTAATATATACTGCACGGAAAATAAAATAAACTCAAATCCATTTTAAACCACAACATTTTCCAAACCTATTTTAAGACTGTGGTTAAGCACAGGAACATGAAAGATTTCTGCTTGTTAAAAGAACAGATTCTGAGGTTGGGATCTGAAAGTTATTCAGAAATAAAAAATGCCAGGAACAAAACTCTCTTTTCACACAGTAATACCATCACGTAGAGCTTCTCATTAAATTGAGAGGGTGGAATAAATTCTTGTGGTTTCGTGGCACACAAACACAACTTATTTGTGGCCGGGTGAAATTTCCAATAGGAAAACTTGCACTGGGTGATTAGAGCTCATTTCAACTCACTCCCTCTTCTTAATTAAAGTATTGGAGCACATTTTGTGCAGGCTGAACTTGTTGCTGCTCAAAGAAAAATCAAATTTGGCTCTTTAATGTGTCTTTAAAATAAAGAAACTCCCTGTGGACTCATTTCTTTGAGCAAGAAGCACCTGCTGCAGGACAGTCCTCAGATCCCTGCAGTGGCAGCTTGTGACACTGCTGAGGGGACTCTGTGCTCAGGGATTTGGGACATGAGAGCTCCTTCCCCACCCTGCTGGGAGCCCCAGACAGGGGAGACCTTGGAGCAGCCAAGGAATTCCTTCTGTGGGGCAGGGACAGGAGCCAGGGATGGCTGGGAATGTGCCAGGGAGGGTCAGGCTGGATTTTGGGAAAGGCTCTTCCCTCAGAGGTGCTGGCAGTGCCCAGGCTCCCCAGGGAATGAGCACGGCCCCGAGGCTGACACAGCTCCAGGAGGGTTTGGACAGCGCTGCCAGGGATGCCCAGGGTGGGATTCTGGGGTGTCTGTGCAGGGCCAGGAGCTGGATCAGTGATCCCTTCCAGCCCAGAACATTCCATGATGTGCTCTGTCACATCTCCCTCCACGACACATCCCTGGTTCTGCCCCTTGCCCTGTCCCTGTTTCCCAGGGGAGCTCTGGGTGGGGATCAGCCAGTCCATGGGGTTCCTACAGCCCTCCCAGCCCAGCAGAGCCCACCCTGCCCACAGTTGTGTCACACTCCAGCCCTGTGCCCAGCTGGGCTTTCCTGCCCTCGTGCAGGGCTGGCAAGGACAGGCAGAGCAGGGCCTGGATCTCCCAGGTGAGCTGGGCCCTCCAGGCAGCCCTGACACGGTGACAGTGTGACCTGTGCCAGGCCCTGCTGCTCCAGGGCAGGGACACCCACAGCGTCACCCTGCCTCTGTCACATGGCACAGCTGAACACTCTGAGCCCCCCAGGCCCCATTCCATCACTCAGTTCTGCCCCAGGCAGAGGCACAGAGCTCCCTGCAGAGCCCAGGCTGAGCTCCTCTCACAGCCACCATTCCCAGGCTGAGCTCCCCTCACAGCCACCATTCCCAGATTGAGCTCCCCTCACAGCCACCATTCCCAGATTGAGCTCCCCTCACAGCCACCATTCCCAGGCTGAGCTCCCCTCACACCCACCATTCCCAGGCTGAGCTTCCCTGCACACCCACCATTCCCAGGCTGAGCTTCCCTGCACAGCCACCATTCCCAGGCTGAGCTCCTCTCACAGCCACCATTCCCAGGCTGAGCTCCCCTCACACCCATCATTCCCAGGCTGAGCTCCCCTCACACCCATCATTCCCAGGCTGAGCTCCCCTCACAGCCACCATTCCCAGATTGAGCTCCCCTCACAGCCACCATTCCCAGATTGAGCTCCCCTCACACCCATCATTCCCAGGCTGAGCTCCCCTCACAGCCACCATTCCCAGATTGAGCTCCCCTCACAGCCACCATTCCCAGATTGAGCTCCCCTCACAGCCACCATTCCCAGGCTGAGCTCCTCTCACAGCCACCATTCCTAGGCTGAGCTCCCCTCACAGCCACCATTCCCAGGCTGAGCTCCCCTCACAGCCACCAATCCCAGGCTGAGCTCCCCTCACAGCCCCAGCCCCAGGCTGATCTTCCCTCACAGCCACCATTCCCAAGCTGAGCTCCCCTCACAGCCCCAGCCCCAGGCTGAGCTCCCCTCACAGGCTGAGCTCCACTCATAGCCCCAGCCCCAGGCTGAGCTCCCCTCAGAAGCTGAGATCCCCTCACAGGCTGATCTCCCCTCACAGCCCCAGCCCAGGTGAGCTCCCCTCAGAGGCTGAGCTCCCCTCACAGCCACCATTACCAGGCTGAGCTCCCCTCACAGCCCCAGCACTCACTACGTACAGCCTGTGCCAGGTCACTGCCCACTCCCTCCATAGCCACTGCCCACTCCCACCAGGCTGAGCTCCCCTCACAGCCCCAGCACTCACCATGTACAGCCTGTGCCAGATCACTGCCCACTCCCTCCATAGCCACTGCCCACTCCCCCCAGGCTGATCTCCCCTCACAGCCCCGATTCCCAGGCTGATCTCCCCTCACAGTCACCAGGGCCAGGTTGAGCTCCCCTCACATCCCCGATTCCCAGGCTGATCTCCCCTCACAGCCCCAGCACTCACCACGTACAGCCTGTGCCAGATCACTGCCCACTCCCCCCATAGCCACTATTCCCAGGCTGAGGTCCCTTCACAGCCACCAGGCCCAGGCTGAGCTCCCCTCACAGCCCCGATTCCCAGGCTGATCTCCCCTCACAGCCCCAGCACTCACCACGTACAGCCTGTGCCAGATCACTGCCCACTCCCGCAGCGTGGCCGTCAGCTCCTGGCCGAGGGGCAGCTCACTGGGAATCACCGTCTCGTGCTGCCTGGGGAGAAGGGAGACATCAGAGAGAGCTTTCACACTCAGGGCTTGAACTTAATGGAAAACACCCTTTTATGATAAATGTAAAAATGGAAATTCCAGAGGAGTTGATGTTCACACAATTCACTCACACATGATGTCAAGACCCTTAAGCTGTTCTCAACACACACATATCCACATTCATCATCCATTTTTAATGCAAAATGCTTCAAGCTTCTTTCACTCCTCTTATTCCCCGTGGATTTGTTCCAAACCCAGGATAAAGAGACAGAAATTAAATTTGGAAGAATCCCCACATGCAATGGTAACAGTTACTTGAAAATAAGAGTTGAAAAAAAGTGTTTTATAAAGTTCCTTCCTTTGCAGCCGCTGTTTTGCTCTCACTTTATGAGCACAGATACAGCTCAAGGAATCCAAGGAGGAGTCATTTCCTCCAGTGTTTTCCAAGACAGGAAGGAATCCACGCTCCTGCTGGGCCCTGGCTGCCAGCAGGAGTCTGCTATGGCTTCCAGGAGTCCCCAGGGGAGCTGGATGGAGCCGGACTGACCCTCCCCACTACTGACTTGTCCAGCAGAGCTTCCTTAACCCTGCAAATCATCTCCTGCTGCCCCTACTCCCCACTGCTCTGCTTTGTCAGTGCTCTGAAAAATGGAATTATGCATTGCTAGTCCAGCTCAGGAGATACACCCTGGTTTTGTGACAGCCACAGCTGTATAAATTGGTTCTTTTGGGGTTTAAAGGGAATGAAATTCCCTGGGTTTTGCTGCCAAAGAAGTGCCAACCTACCCCCGGTCCTTCACGATGGCCTCTTTCAAATGGATGTAAGTTTCTGGGAAAATGCCCTAAAAATAAAGAGAGAAATGAAATAAATCAATCCTACTGTGGGATAGGATGTGACAGAAAGATATTTAACAAAAAACAGGGGAAAGGAGTAAGAAATGTCCCAGTATGCCAGGAAAAAAGGACAGGGAGGAGCAGCAGGTTCCACACTGGCAACTCAGAGATGCTGATTCCTTGTTTTACACCAATGACCTTCATCTTCCTGCAGAAAATGCTGGAAATTCCTGAAAATTATCAGTCACTGCCATGAAATATTCCTGGAGTCAGGCTACCCTGTGCTCCCTAGAAAAGCTCCCACCACCAGCACCTGCGGAAATTCCCAAATTTTTGTTGTTGCAGAGAAACCTTCTGGAAATGCTGGAATCCTTTTCTGTTCCCTTTTCTCCCCTCTTTATTCCTAAAAGCAGAAGCTGTGGGTGATGTTACCACAGGAGAGGTGCCAGCGTTCCTGGGGGAACCTGGACTTCCAGGCAGCTTCCAGCCCAAGCTCCAGCAGCTTGGCTGAGAGCCAGGGATGTGTAATTTCTGGAATATTTTCCAGTCAAAAGTCTGATGTTCCCATTAAACATAACTAATGCTGGATGTGCACAGGTCCCAGAGCATCATGATAAAGCAATAATCTCCTGTATGGAGATGGGAACAGGTAATTTTGGAAGTTCCAGCTGCATTCCTCATGCTTCCAATGGAGGAATTCCCAACACATGGCTCTGAACCTTCAGCTCAAGGTCATTGATTTCTGTCACTAAGGACAGGAGTCCTGCCTGAGGTTAAGACAAGAAACACAGGAGTTTTCAGCACCAGATGGGGTCTGGCAAGGTGTGAAATTAAAATGGGAGCCACCCAAAAGTGAGGTCGTACCTTCTTGGATTTATTGCGGAGTGTGTATCCTCGGTACCAGCCTGGCAAAGCAAACACAGATATTTGTATTTCATTAGTTCCTGTTGACAGCAATTAAATACAAATTGTGATTCTCACCACCTCTCTACAACACCAATTTGGGATCCACTCCTGGGAAGACGGCTCTGTTTGTAGGAGCTCAGCTCCCTGCCCTGACACAAATCCTGTTTATCAATCCTACCTTGATAAGATCTAAAAATTGTAAGACAGAAGCAACAATTGTGCTGCCCAGGCCTCAGGAGCAGATGTCTCTGAGAGAACATTTCTCCTCTCTTTGGCACCTGGGTTTTACCCAGGATTTCCATGGAATGGCTTGGCTTGGCTTGGGAGGGACATTAAAGCCCATCCAAGGAGATTATGTCCAGCTGAGTGGCAGCATCAAGAAGGCAAAGGGGTTTAAGGGAATAATCAGGCAAAGAAGAGAGGAGGGGAGACTGGTTTCTCTGGGTTCGGTTTTAAATTTTTTTTTGTGGATTTTTTTTTTTTTTGTGGTTTTATTGTTGGTCCCTCCAATATTCCTATATTTATCAAAGAAAGTTCCATAAAGAACCATGGATCTGACACTCCTCAACCATAAATTAGAGCTTAGAATGATTTAATTCAGGTTTTTCGGAGTATTTTTATATGCATGTGGTTGTATTTCTATTTATTTATTTTCTGAAATGCAGCTTTGTGCCCTTTCTCCAGCAATCAGTAGGTACCTCCACCTCAAAACTTCCAATATTCCAGTAAAAAATTAGGAGGAAAGAAGAAATTCCATTTCTTTCCACAGGAGGAAAACAAGATTATCCATTGCTCATGGAGCCATGGATGAGGTCCTGGATTAGGGATGAGAAGATTTAGGTTCTATTTTTATCTAAGTTGTCATTAATTGAAGGGGAAAGCACAAATTACTCAGGGTGGGAGACAGAGCTCATGGCATTTACCAGGAGGGATTTCAATCCCATTTAACACGTTCAGCCCTTTGACAACACAACTTCCTCCTGTTTCAAAGGGCCCCCTGGCCTTCCCCCCATTCCTGTAAAATATTTTGCAATCATTGCATAAAAGCACATTGGGCCAGATTGTGCAAAGCTGTTTCTGCAAGCACCTCATGCAACTTGTGTCGGAATTCTGCTCCCACCTTCAATAACTTTATCCATCACTAACAGGAACATCAGTCTTTGGGCAGTGGTCAATTAATTACATGATTTCTTCTTAAAAAGAAACCCAAAATCTGCTTAAATCCTCAGAGGAATGAGACTGTTTAAGTGTTTGAGTGCTTTCCCCAAGCAGAGATGGGCTAAAAATGGAGAAAGGTTTTGCAGTTGATGATGACATGAAAAATTTCAGCTGCTCCAACACTCTGACAGAAATCTGAGTGAAAACAAAAAAACAGCAGACTTGCAAAGAAATTACTAAAAGTTTGGGGTTGTTGTTTTGTTGGGTTTTTTTAGTTGATCAAGTCCTCAACTTTACCCTTCACTAAGTGGATTTGATGCAGTATGGAAAAGAAAAATCTAAGGACAACACCCCAGGGATGATCGAGCTCTCCCCTGTGATGCAAGGCCAGGTCACATGTGGGACCACAAGGCCCCTGTTCCTCCTCCTGGGGGCCTGTCCTGTCCCACAGCACTCAGGGCATTGCTTCACCCTCCCCAGGGCTGACCAAAAGCAGGAACAAATTCAAGGTAAACTTCTTTTCAGCAGAACAGAACCTGCCAGGGGTCACGGTATGTGAGCACACATTCCTTCCACCCACAGCTCCCCTGAAATCCTACAGCTAACAACAATCATGATCAATCCTGCAGACTGGGAGAGGTTCCCCTCAACAGCAAAGCGTCCTCCCAGCTCCAGGACAGACTCCCTGCACTGCTGCAGCCTCCAAAGTCCTGGAGGCAGCGAGGCTCCTTTTCCAATCCCTGCTTTTCCTGCATTGTGCAGCACGTGCACAGTGCTGAACCCCTGGCAGGCAGGAGGAACATGCACTGAGTGTCTTCTTGTCAGGGGAAGGAGAAATCTTGTCCAGAGCTCCTGCCCTTCTGCAGGCAGGGACACGAGGGGAAAACAAAACCTTGTTCTGCAGTGTGGGACCTGAACTAACAGCCCTGGGATCCGCAGTGGGTTTGGCTCTGTGTGTGTAAAAGGAAAAGGGATCCAAGAAAAGAGATCTGAGAGCTCTCAGGTGTCCTACCCAGATTGTTACGGGCACACAGAAACATCCCTGCAAGTGTTTGCATCCCTGGAAGGGCCCAAGGCCAGGATGGAACAATCTGGGAGAGTGGGAGATGGCAGGGGGTGGGACTGAATGATTTTAACGTCCCTTCCAACCCAAAGCACTCAATGACTCCATGGACAGCTTGTACTGGAAATATCTGGACCCTTCAGTCACACTGCTCAGCCTGTGGTTTCCCTCTGACCTCCTTCCCTATCCAAGCTGGAGCTGAATTTCCAGGGATGTCACCCCCTGATGAATCCCTGGCACAGGGGAGCTGCAGGTCAGAAAAATGAATCCATTTCCCTGGGTCATCCCCTTCTGTTATTCCCTGCCTTGTTATCCCTGCTGTGTGTGATCCCCACTGTGTGATTCCCCTTGTGTTATCACTCCCTGTGTGATCCTTTCTGTGTTATCAACCCCTGTGTGATCCCTTCTCTGTTATCAACCCCTGTGTGATCCCTCCTGTGTTATCACTGCCTGTGTGATCTCCTTTGTGTGATCCTTTCTGTGTTATCACTCCCTGTGTGATCCCTCCTGTGTTATCATTCCCTGTGTGATCCCTTCTCTGTTATCACTCCCTGTGTGATCCACCCCTGTGTTATCACCCCCTGTGTGATCCCCCCTGTTTTATCCCCATTGTGTTATCACCCCCTGTGTGATCCCCCCTGTTTTATCCCCATTGTGTTATCACCTCCTGCGTGATCCTCCCTGTTTTATCCCCATTGTGTTATCATTCCCTGTTTTATCACCCCCTCTGTTATCACACCCAAATCTTCCCAGGCGCCCTCACCACCCACCCCAACTGCATCAGCCTAACTTGGAAACTGGGGCTTGGAGAACAAGAGGCCAGGCACGTTCAGAGCCTCAGCCCCAGTCTGGGTGGGATTTTGGGGGGTCTGTGCAGGGCCAGGGGTTGGACTGGATGATCCCTGTGGGTCCCTTCCACTCAGGATATTTTGTGATTCCAGCCCTTGCAGATGCACCACAATCAAGCAGGGATTTTGCAATTTCAGGAAGTTTCCTGGCACTGTGAGGCAGCGCAGGAGCAGCACCTGACTGCAGGGACTGCCCAGAGGGCTTGGGAGCCACTTCAGGAGAGGTTTGAGAGCTCAGAGCTGCCCCAAAATGCACCCAAAATCCCCTTTATGGCCTGGGCCTGAGCCCCAGAGCAGCTCAGCTCTCTCAGGGCTGTGTCTGGGAGCAGAGGACACTCACTGCAAACACCAGAGCCCAGCTGGGATGGATCCACCTGGATCCCTGCAGAGCCACAACCCCAGAGCTCAGAGAACTCCAGGAGGCTGAGGAAGGCACTGCCAACAGCAGGAAATGCAGGAATGTTCTGGAACACCGGGAGCAGCAGCCCTGGGGCCATGGTGGGATGGGCAGGGACAGTGACAACACCCAGGGGCTGCTGCTGCACCCAGAGCCTCTGCACAGCCCCAAAACCCCCCTGAACCCCTAAGGGATGGCACTGACAGCCTGGGAATGCCCTCGGCTATGGGCAAGGCAAGGTGACCCAAAAATGATTCCAGAGGGCATCTCCCACCCCAAAAATGACTCCACAGGGCATCTCCCTCCCCAAAAGTGACTCCACAGGGCATCTCCCACCCCAAAAATTACTCCACAGGGCATCTCCCACCCCAAAAATTACTCCACAGGGCATCTTCCACCTCAAAAATGATTCCACAGGGCATCTCCCACCCCAAAAATGATTCCACAGGGCATCTCCCACCCCAAAAACGACTCCACAGGGCATCTCCCACCCCAAAAATGACTCCACAGGGCATCTTCCACCTCAAAAATGATTCCACAGGGCATCTCCCACCCCAAAAATGACTCCACAGGGCATCTCCATCCCCAAAAGTGACTCCACAGGGCATCTCCCACCCCAAAAATGACTCCACAGGGCATCTTCCACCCCAAAAATGATTCCATAGGGCATCTCCCACCCCAAAAATGACTCCACAGGGCATCTCCCACCCCAAAATGATTCCAGAGGGCATCTCCCACCCCAAAAATGACTCCACAGGGCATCTCCATCCCCAAAAGTGACTCCACAGGGCATCTCCCACCCCAAAAATGATTCCATCCACAGGGCATCTCCCACCCCAAAAATGACTCCACAGGGCATCTCCCACCCCAAAAATGATTCCATAGGGCATCTTCCACCCCAAAAATGGCTCCACAGGGCATGTCCCAACCCCAAAAAATAACTACTCAGGGAATCTCCCAAAAAATGCCTTCACAGGGCTTCCTCCTCCAAGCCCCAAAGAATTATTTTTTAGGGCATCTCTCAACCCCCAAAAATGATTTCACAGGCTTTGCTCCAATCCCCAAAAAGTGTTTCACAGGGCATCTCCAGCCCCAAAAAATCACAGCATTTTTAAGGGCATGTCCCAACCTCCCAAAAAATGACTTCATGAGGAATCTCCCAGCCCCAAAAATGCCTCCACAGGGCATCTTCCATCCCAAAAAAGAACTGCCTGAGGAATTTCCCAGCCCCAAAAACGCCTTCATGGGGCTTCCTCCTCCCACCCTAAAGAATTATTTTATAGGGCATCTCTCAACCCCTCAAAACATGATTTTACAGGGCTTGTCCCAACTGCCACAAATTATTTCACATATTTCCCATATTCACATATTTCATTATTTCACAGGGCATCTTCAGCCCCAAAAAATGACTCCACAGGGCATGTCCCAACCTCCCAAAAAATGACTTCATGGGGAATCTCCCAGCCCCAAAAATGCCTCCACAGGGCACCTCCAGCCTTTCCTCCCACAGAGCCCCCGCCCTGGTTCCATGGAAACTTTTCCTCACTCGAGGCTTGTGTGTCCAGATAAGAGCAGTGATTAGAGGAACAAAACCAGTTTTTATCAGCTCCAGTGGTGAGCAGGCAGCATTAGCATGAAAAGGAGCAGAAAAAGCCTCTTGTGAGAACAGTTTATCCTCCAAAGCAGACCCCCAGAGAGCTGGGAACACAGCTGAGAGCTGATATCCCAAAAAAAGAGATCCGGGAAGAATAAGAAGCTCCTCCCAGGCAGGCAGAATATCAGAATGGGGAGGGTTTGAGGTGAATTTATGGGAAATTAGAGCAGAGTCACCATCTCTGCATCTCCTCCTGTACCCTCCCAACTGTCTGGCCTGGATTTCTGGCTGCTCTTGCTGACAAAAGGGAATTTTTGGTGCCCTGAGGTGCCTCAGGCACAGATTCCTGCTCCCCACTGATGGCTCAGCATCTGGGAGCCATCACTTTCCCCTCCACACATGAAAACATTCACGTCTCTCCCAAACTATTCACAGGCAATTTTCTCCTGACAAAGCTCCAAACTGGGAGATTTCAGGCCAAAAAAAAGGTGCCATTTATGTATTCATTCCTTGTTCCTGTCTCTGTTGATTACAAGAAATGGGGGCAAAACAATGATAAAAAAATTAAAAATAGGGAGAAAGAAGTAAATCTCCCAAATTTTGGCAAGTCCAAGATGCCTCCTCTTCCTGAGGGAGTTCTCCTCCCCCTTTTCTGTGTCTTTTTGCAGAACCATGTCATAAATCAGTGATTTCCATGGGGTATTTCCCTTTTTCCCTTCTCCCCCACAGGGGGTAAAACAACGTCAGAATCTGCCAGGCCTGGGAGCTGCTCCCAGGTCTGAGCATGGAAAGGGAACAAAGGGCCAAGAACAAATTAAAAAGGAGCAGCTCCCCGTTCTCAGCGCTGATCCTGAGCACAGAATCTTCATTCAAATCAATGCTGCTTGTTGAAAATAATCGGATTTCTATTTTACCTTTGAGTTTTGGAGAGGGAAGCAGTGACCAGAGCATTCCTTAAAATGACTGAATGGCTCTGTTCCAGTCTCAATATTGAAATCGTTGTCAAAGAGTCAAATTTGATGGGAGAGTTGAAACACTCAAGAGTCATTTTAATCTTTAAATTAAGAATTTTGTTTACTCTGTGGTTTACATTAAGGTATGAAAAATGTCCCAGTGAAGGACGAGGAGAAACAGCCTAAAAAGGGCATGGAAGCTCCACAACTGGAGCATTTTAACAACATTTAATGCCAGTTTGTGATATTACAACTCCAAACAACATGAACTATGAACTAATCAGCCCTTCCCTCTCCTTTTCTACCATCCACTCAGATCAAGAACTCACTCAGGTTAAAAACTAAGGGTTTTTTTTTAATTATTATTCTTATTTTCCAGCAGGACCATGAGCACAGATGCCTGGCCTGGCCCGAAGAGGAGCCAAAGCAAAGAGGTGAAACCAGCAGTGAACAGCCAGAATTAAATGTTTCTTTCCCTTTTAGTGCTGCCTTGAGATGCTGGTGAAACCTGACCTCGATAAACTCTGCCTGGAACAGCACAGAGATGAGAAACCCTCTGCATTTCTGCATTTTAACACTATTTTAAAAATTAAGAGGCAACAGCAGCCACTACACACCAAATCCGTGCTTTGGGGTATAACAGGAGTTGAAAATACAATCTAAAATTTGAAAAATCATCTTGATTTGTCCCTATTTTCCTCTCAAAGCCCCCGTGAGCTGCACCTACCTTCGTACATCTCCAGGATGTGAACAGTGTCCCCTACCTGCAGGGACAGCTCCACGTCCTGCACGGCCTCATAGTTGTAGATGGCTGAAAAATGGGGAGAAAAAGGGACAAATCAGAACCATGAGGGAATCAGCTCTGGGAATGGGCTCTCCAAAGGCAGGGCAGGGTTTGGGAAAAGGAACAAAGGGATGGAGTCACCCTGGGGATGGGATCCACTGGGAAAGGGCATCATGTACCAATGCCCAGAGTTTATCGTGGAGAAGCATCCTAACAGACAACAAAAGGGGTTTCACCTTCCAGACAGGCCTGGGACACCTTCTGGGGAGCTGAGCATTCCCACCTGGCCAAAAACCTGCCCACAGAGCCACCAGCACCTCAGGCACATCACTTCACAGAATCACAGAAGTTCAAGACTGGAAGAGACCTATAAGATCATCTAGTCCAGCCGATGTTCTAACTGTTCAACTAGATCATGGCAGCAAGTGCCACATCCAGTCTTTTTTTGAATTCTTCAAGGGATGATGCCTCTACCACCTCACTGGGTAAATGATTCCAGTTTCTGACCACTCCTTCTGTGAAGTATTTCCTTCTTACTTCTAACTTACATCTAGCTTGACGCAACTTCTGTAATTCTCATTTTTCAGTCTGTCTCAGGATAACTCCAGCATCAGATCACATCAGAAATGGGATGCTGTAATGAAACCCACCCCATCCCACACCAAACCACTCCCTCCCAAACCAAATCACACTTGTTGGCTGCCAAAGGCTCTCCCCAGTCAAGAACCAATTTTAGCGCCAAAACTTGGGATTCTGTGTGAATTTAATCCCTCCCAAAGACAAAGTTAAGCTGGATGCTGATGGGATTTCCAGGGGGAAGAGGATTAAGTGCTGGAGTGCCTTTTCCCTGGGACTTGCTGCAGATTCACTGGGCAAAGCAGAGCCCTCCCTGGGGCCAGGTGAGAAAGTTTAGATGGAATTTCCTTCCAAACCAAGTAAAAAGACATAAAATCAGTGAAATGCTTTGATGTGGTTCAAGGAATTGTCAGCAAAGTCAGAGCAGATCAAACCCAGACTCCCTGATTTATTTAAAATACTGATTTAAGAATAGATCACATCCTAAATGTGGCAATGAAATCCAAAATTTCAGCAATGAAATCTCCCCAAACACAAAGTTCCCATATTTATGTATCCCTAAGGAAATCCATTGGCGAACAAACACATTTGTTTTAAAGAAATCAGAAAAAAACCAGCCAAATATTTTCAGAGGAGAATTCATGAAACTTCCCAAGGTTTGGGTTTGAGGCGCTCTGGACTGGAAATGAAATAAATAAAAATAAATAAATAAAAACCAGAGCTCTTCTGCCAGGAAATTCCCATGGAGTGCCTCCCATTCCCATGGGGTGAGGGGCTCTGCCTCCTGGCAGGGCTCCAGCACAGCCTGGGGCTTTCACCACCACAAACTCTCTCCCAGATCAGAGCTTTCCTCACAATATTGTGGCTACAAACATCCCAGCAGCAGCAGCCTGGGGATGGGCATCCCTGCAGGATCCCTGAGCCCAGGCAGGGTTTGCTCCCTGGGGCCACACACTCATGGACAATGCTCTGAATCCATGGTGTCCACAGGATTGTCGGTTTCTCGGCTGTTTAGGTGGCCTGGAAAGGCCCGGGGTGGCCTTGGGCAGCCCGGCGCTTCAAAGGACGAGGAGACACTTCAGATCTTTTCTCGGTCTTGGTGTTTATTAATTGTTTATCTAAAAGATTTTCTTTCAGCCCGACAGAGGTGTGCACAGCAGCCAGCCATGAGCACACTGAGAGCCCCCGGGGCGGTCACTTATCTTTATACCCGAAGTTACGTATACAATATTTATAATTTTTCCCCAATACCTGTCACCCTTATTAACCAGTGCACTTCTAGTAAGAACCAATCCCAAAGTGCCACCACCACCACAGAAGATGGAGGCCAAGAAGAAGAAGAAGAAGAACAGGACACACCCCAATTCCTCCATCTTACTTCTCTAGACCCCCCTGTACAGAAATCCTAAACCCTGTGTCTCACACTCTAATTAACCCATCCCTTCACCATTTATCCCAGTGAGATCCTCCCATCCTCATACAGGTGTCGTCTCCCGTGCAGGATCAAAGTCCAGCCACCAGACACTTCTGGCAACATCCCAGGACCCCCGAGCCCCCCAAGGGTGGTCTCGGCCACTCTGCACACCAGTCCTGAGGTGCTGAGATCCCACACAGGATCACGGGAATTTTAGTGGATTTCTGCTCCTAAGAGCTGCTTCCACACCCACCTTCCTCTTCCTCCCCACAAAGGGGCTGCAAATCAGGATTTTAAAGCTGGCTGGTGAGCTGGCTGTGTGCCTCACACACCTTAAACACCCCAGACCTGGCCCAGAAGTAAAAATTCCATTCACATTCTAATAGAAAAATCTGGATAATGTTCATGGCCAAAGCTGAATGCGAATGAGAATTGTGGAGTGGTTTTGGGTTGGGAGGGGATTTAAATTCCATCCAGTGCCGCCCTCTGCCATGGCAGGGACACCTCCCACTGTCCCAAGAGCTCCAGCCTGGCCTTGGGCACTGCCAGGGATCCAGGGGAGCCACAGCTCCCTGGGAATTCCATCCCACCCTCACAGGGAAAAATTCCTGCTCAATATCCATCCATCCCTGCCCTCTGGGCAGTGGGAGCCATTCCCTGTGTCCTGTCCCTCCATCCCTTGTCCAAATCCCTCTCCAGCTCCCCTGAAGCCCCTTCGGGCCCTGCAAGGGGCTCTGAGCTCTCCTTGGATCCTTCCCTTCCCCAGCTGAGCATTCCCAGATCTCCGTGGATCCTTCTCCAGATGAGCATTCCCAGCTCTCCCTGGACCCTTCCCTGGATCCAGATGAGCATTCCCAGCTCTCCCTGGACCCTTCCCTGGATCCAGATGAGCATTCCCAGCTCTCCCCAGAATTTCCCAGCTCTCTCTGGAATTTCCCCTCTCCAGATGAGCATTCCCAGCTCTCCCTGGATCCAGCTGAGCATTCCCAGATCTCCCTTCCCCAGATGACCATTCCCATCTCTCCCAGCCCTGCAGAGGGGTTCCAGCCCTGGAGCACCCCCAGTTCCCCCCTGGCCTGGCCCCTGCAGGGCTGCTGCACCCAGGGATTCCCACACACAATCCCCACATGCCCCCATGGGTTGTTCTGGGACAATCACCCATTGTACAAACACCAGGCTGCATTTTTCCCATCAGCTGCTGCCCACGGAAAGGTGGGTGGACGCAGGCCCAGCCTTCCTGCTGGGAACACAGAGTTAATTCAGCCCCAAGAGCGCCAGGGAGGACCCAGCCACCCCTTCCCCTTCCTGAAGATCACAGCAGCCACAAGACAGAACCAAGCCCTGCACTCCCCATCCCTTCCCCTTGCCTGCTCCACCAGGCAGGTTTCACATCCCAACACGCAGCATTTACAACCTGGAGGAACTCCCACATCAAAAAAACCAACCAAAAAAAAGTCAATTTTATCTTTCCTTGCCCTGCCAGACTGAACTAAGCCAGAACAGAGGGTCACTGTCTGAAACCTCCTCCCTCGTGCTTATGTACAAGATTATAAAAGACAAATTGCTGGCATATTTTCCCTGGGAACTTTGCTGGTTGCAGGGGATGTTTCCTGCTGCTGGAAGTCAGAGCTGTCCCCAGCCATCCCATCTGCAGGGATTTGTGCTGGGAGCCCCCTCCGTGACCTCTCACTGACTTGAAAGGAAAAGGAAGCTTCACATCACAAACACGGGCATGGTGTGGAAAAATAAAACCCCTTCACTTAGATCCTGACAGAGCAGCAAGAAAGGAAGAAGGAAAAATAATACAGAGACTTTTGTATTCAAATTTGCAGCAATATCTGAAGTTAAGTCTTTTTGCTCCGAGCTAAACTTCAGCTGTGATTTTGTCCTTTGAAATTCACTTCAGAGTGTTGATCCTGCTCCTTTCATCATCCCAGATGAAAAGCAGCACTGAAATTGAGGAAATTTAATCCAAATAAGGAGGCAGAGGTGGAAAACACGAGCCTGGGTTTGTTTAATGATCATTTCTTCGAGCATGACTGGAGGCAACGTCTGATGTTTGGTTTAGTGCTTCAGTTTGGTTAAAAGGTGAAGAATGTGTTTTCCAAGGGCACCCAGCCCACGGAATCCATCAGCATTGGAAAGGGCAGCAGATAATTCCACGAGCAGTTGATTTTATGGCACAGCCAGGGCCAGAATTGAAGATAAGCAGCAATTTTCACGCTCCAGGGCAGAGGGTGATTCCTCAGAGGGGCTGGAGGAGGAACCCTGAGGGCATTGCACAACCTGGGGGCTGCTCTGCCCCAAAGTCACCCCAAAGCAGGGACTGCAGGGGTGGCACAGGAAACCTGGCAGAGCCTGGGCTCCCCAGGGCTCAGGAGGGTGGCACAGGGAGCAGCTCTGGGCACAGGTCAGCCCCAGCACACAGCCCTGAGCCAGGGCCAGCCAGCAGCACTCACAGGACAGGCCCTCAGCACCAGGCAAAAACAACAGCACAATTCTACTGCAAGCAAACCCCCCAAACACACCTTAAAAACCCCACCAAGCTCCTCTGTGTGCAAGAGCCCAGGGAGAAGCCTCAGTCTGCACAAGGTCTGTGAGCAGCTCATGGAACCTGGGCTGGGGCTCAGGGAACCAGGGACAGATGTGGCATTGTCAGGGGAATGGCTTCAAAGTGACAGAGAGGAGGGTTAGATGGGGTTAGATTGGGAAGGAATTCCTCCCTGTGAGGGTGGGATGGAATTCCCAGAGCAGCTGGGGCTGCCCCTGGATCCCTGGCAGTGCCCAAGGCCAGGCTGGAGCACCCAGGACAGGGGAAGGTGTCCCTGCCATGGCAGGGTGGGATGGGATGAGCTGGTAAACCTCTTCCAACCCAACCATTCCACGATTCCATGTTTCTGTTAATTCCTAGACCCCATTTTTCCCACAGATTAATTCCTTTCCAAGACTGCCCTAAAGGCCAAGCTGGGCTGAAATGCCTCAAAACGCAGAGAGAACAAAGCAGGAAACATCACACACAATTTCTGTGTAACTGAAATCAGAAGGAAATGGAATCTTCCCCTCCATGAGGGGGCATGGAATGGAATCTTCCCCTCAATGGAATCTTCCCCTCCATGAGGGCACTTGAAATGTGAATTATTGGCTGGAAAACAGAGCCCCTGCAAGATCCATTATCTGTGAGTTGGCTCTGAAGCCCCTGCCCCACCCAGCACAAAGACACAACAACCCTGTCCAAATGCCACGGCCTGCTCCCCCTGCCCCCCATCTGCCAGCAGAGGCTGGGGCTGCTCCCCAGAACAAAGGATTCCATTCAGGAGCCCAGCCCCAGCTCATTCCATCCCTCAGCCCCACAGCCAAACCCCAGAGCCAGAACCAGAGTGATCTGAGCTCTGCTGCAGCACCCAGGAATGGCCTTTCTGCAGGACAGCCCTGCTTGGAGGAGCCTGGGATGGTCCCCGGTGCCAAGATCCAGCAAAATACACAGTGGCTTTATTGAAAAAACAAGGAACTACCCAAGGAATTCATTCTTCACAAGAACAAAGTCTTTTTTATGTATGGAGCAAAAACATTCTGGTAACTTCCCAGGAATTTGTGTCTGACAAACTGAGAATGGCTTAATTAAGATTTAGATGTCAGGCTACTTCTGCTTCAAAAGAAAAAAAAGGAATTCATGGTTCGACACTAGGAAATATGGACATTTAGTCACTGTTATGGGAAAATTCCCACTCCTGGATGGTGGTTGCTGCCATTCAGATCAATTCCAAAAGTTCTGAGTGAGTGCTGAGCATTTGGGGTGTCAGCAACTCAGATTTCATGGGATTATGCAGCTGGAAATGCTTTCATTGACAGCCACCCTTAGACAGCAGAGTGCAGCTGCAGGCGGCCCAGCCCTGCCCAGGGAACGAGAGGATCTTTAAGGTCCTTTCCAGCCCCAAACTCCTGGAATTCTGGGGATTTATGACTTCAGCACCTTGTGCACTCCCTGGTCCAGGCTGACCTCACACAATGAACACACTCCACATTTCTAAACTGGGTTATCTCAGAAACGAGCATGAAATCACCTGAGCAATGACATCAGCTGCCTCTGCAGGAGGATGGGACGTGCCCTTTGTAATCTGGATGCTGTCACTGTGGGGTTTTACATTCACCTGCTGTATTCACATTGTCATTATCCTGTTTCTAGAGTCCTGTACCTTCTAGGTGGTTTTCTCATGAGCAGCTCTTCTCAGCAGTGCCGTTCCTTGTGGCTTCATCAGGGTTCCTCCAAGGCTCTCTAATGTCCCATTTTGGCCTTCCAGGTCATTCCCCCAGGTGTGCCTGTACCTCTCTCCCTTCCCCCTTGCCCCCATGCTGAGTGAGTCCTGTCAATCAGGCTGAACATTCCAGCAAGGCGTCGTGTGGTTGGTCAAGTTCAAAGGATGCCCCTATGCCCAGGGGTCATTGGCCTGTCTGGGTGTCATCTTCCCCTGAGACCCTGCCCCTCTCACCTGGTTGGTGGCTCACCTGTACCTCCCCTCCCCCTGTCCCTGAGCTTAAAAAGGTGATCAGACCATGCGGCCGGGATTGTGTTGGAGCAGTTGCTCACGTTCAGACCTCTGTAACCATGGAATAAACCTCTGGACATTAACCCCTCCAGCAGAATCCTCTCCTTTTTCTCTTCACCATCGCCTGAAGCCATTCCTCCTGAGGTAAACGGGGTTCCAACAAGCCTGGACTTGTTCAGTGCCCAGCTGCAATCTCCAGCAAGCCAAGGTATCTCTGGGGTGATACACTGCAGTTGCTGCCTTTGGCCCAGCAGCGAGGGTCAGACTGGCCCAGGCACAATCTAACTGGGAATACTGGGAGCCCTTTTTCCAATAGCTCTCAACCCACCCCCTTTTATCCCAGTTATCCTCATCAGCCACAGCTGCCGCCCAGTTAAGGACATCACAGCTGTAGCACATTTAGAACAACTAGGATCAGGGCAAGGCCACTTACACAATACATATATTTGACAAGGACTCCTACTACATTCACCCTCTCCTTGGGAACCAGGAGAAAAGCAGGAGGAGCCACTGCCCTCCAGAGGCTTCCAACACCTCCAGCCTCAGACTGCTCCAGGAGCCAGACCCCAGTGAGGGTGTGCTCTGCTCACCTGCCCAGGACAAGGACTTGATCCACCCTTGATCAAAGCCTGAAAGATTCCCTGATTGCCTGTGAATAATGGATCACCTTGGAGTGAGACAGGCAAACAGTCAGAGGTTTCACAGCCTCTGTCCTGCCCAAAGAGCCCAAATGGAAGTGATTCCCAGATGTGGGAGCAGGGAAGGCTTTCAGCCATGCCCTCACCATCTCTGGGCTAATCCTGTCTCACTCGCCATCCGGGGCTGGATCAGATCCTGGCCTCAATGGTTTAATCTCCTAAAGCCTGGATTGCTTTAGGAAAAACAACCTCACAGCCCAGCCCATGGGAATGGGGAGGCTTTCCCAAGGTTACACAAGGCTCCCATGGGATGATCCCATGGCCTCTTATGGCTTTAAACACCCCAAACCCACAGGCAGCTCCACAACAGTGCTCTGGAGCAGGGACAAATGAGTCCCTGGATTTTAATTAGAGCTTCTCAGATCCAAATCAGGCAAACTGACATCACTCAGAACTGCTGAAGCACGAGATATCCTGATTGTAAGGAAAAAAAAGAGATAATATCTGTATTTTCTGCAGAATCCCCATCCGTCGCCTTCCCCTCAAATATTTGTCACAAAGTGTTTACACTACGGTATCTGGGTAAAAATAAGGAATGTTCAGTTCTCAGAGTGCATCTGAACTGCACACAGGACACAGATATACCCTAAACACCCAGATCTGGGCCCAGCACAATTTCACCCCAGCACAATCTGTTTTGTCTCAGAGTGCTCAGGGCAGAAGGAGCCAAACTTCAGCTGCTCCTGTGCTCTGACCCTCACAGACACTCTGCTTTATTTTCACCCAGTCAATGCCCACACACAAACCTTTTGCTGTGTCATTTTCTTCACTGGCCTCTCCATTTCCTTCATTATTTTCACTCTGAAGGGCCCTTGGGGGTTTTAAGCTCAGATAAGGAATTAATCTACATGAGCTGTCTCAGCTTCTGTCTGGACTGAGTGCTGTGAGCCAGAGGAGAAATAAATCAGTGCTGCCTGTGGAGGAGCCAGGCTGCTCCTGAATTTACAGCACCCAACCAGATCTAGGCCGTGATTTCAGAAAAAAAGAAACCAACCAAAACAGCCAGACCTGCACTTCCAGTCCCCTTGGAATACCAGGAAATGTTCCCTTTGCAGAGACACAGCTGGAAAAACAGCCTGGCCTCTCTTCACACCTCTGTACGTTTTATCAGCTTTGAGGCATCTCTTTATGGTGCTCCTCAGGGTTTGGCCAGGAAAGGTTGGGCCAGGTGATCCTTGAGGTCTCCTCCAGCCTGATCTCCCCTGATGCTGTGATTGCCCAGGCTGTGGTTTGGGAATGCCCCAGCTTTGCTCCCAGTGCATCCCAGTGAGAGCAGCACAGGAAAAGATAAATAATGAAGCTTAGCCCGAGCATCAAACAGCTGCAGTGCCCCAGGCCTGGTGATCCCTGCCAGGGTTAAAGGTGCTGATGTTATTGTCCTCCCAGCCCTGCAGCTTTGCTCTGCCTCTTTGGGATCCCAGCACCAACACCCAGACTGAAGGATCAGTATTCTCCCAAAAATACATCAAAACATTTAAAATAATCACCCTGACCCATGAAATTGTTGTAACACGACCACAGCACAAAGGGTTTGGCCACTGGTTTACGAGGGGCAGAGCCTGGTTTGTGCTCAGCCCAGCCTGCTGGCCTCACTGCAACTCAACACACCTCAATTTTATATCATGGTTTTCCTTTGTTCCTTTGGACAAAGAGACCTGGGAGGACACAAAGCCATTCTTGGGGCTGTGCCCTCCACAAGAAGGAGTTTATACCCCACAGTACTGTGGCACTAATTCTGATTTAATAACTGCACAGCCCTAGCAGGGCTCTGAAACCCAACTCCACAAAAGCAACCTCTGATTTAATTCTGATTTTTACAGCCTGTGAAGATGCAGTGTTTGTTTACAACACCCACACAACTGCAACTGGATTTCACCAAGTCTGGCTGTAATTACCTTTCCTCCTGCAAGCTAAAAGTGCAATTTGTGCTTTGGTACTTTAACTACAACACAGTAACTTTCCCAATAATAGTTTCAGGCAGATTCGTAAAAGCAAGACCCCAGCACTCCATAAATTGGACTGCTCAGCTCGTTTCCAACTTGAAAGCGTGTGGCACTTTCAAAAGAATTAATTGAATTTGCCACTGGCTTGAAATGACTGTCCCAGTTCCCACTGGGCAAAACATCAAAGCAGGAGGAGGAAAACTTGGAAATGCCCTGCTCAGAGCTGTGAGTGCTCCCAGGCTGAGCTCTGCTGTTTGCAGGGGCAGAGATGAGGGGGTTAAGGAGCTATGAAACATCTGGGCACAGGGTCCAGCTGTGCCTGGGGGCTGAACTGCACCACAAGGAAACCCTGAGCTCAAACTTCAGCACAACCAACAGCAAATCCAGGGTAAAACTGCAAACAAAACCCACCCCAGTAACAGCTGGGAATTTGTAAGGAGGGCTCCAACACCCTCCCTGCCCAGCCAGGGCTCAGGAGGAGACAGAGCAGCTCTCCCATGGTCTGGGGAAAGAACTCACAGCGTGGCTCAGCCCATTGGGAGAAATTTGGGATTCAGTGCTGAGGGAGTTTTTAGCTCCACTGGCAAACCCATGGCTGGAAACCCCAGAGCTCTCTGGAGCTGGCAGGGGTAACAAGGAGAATTTCTGACATGCACAACAATGGGATTGCAATTCTGCTCACCTAAGGTGGACTTTGGGGCACATTGACCTTCCCTTAATGGCCTGGGGCTCTCTGATCCCATTCTGCAGAGCAGAGCCCATCAGGGAACTGGCACTGCACAGACAGACTGGTTCACAGCTCCTCATTTCCACAGAAATGTGAATTCCAAGGTGTTTTTTCTCTTGCCAGCTATCCCAGGTAACAAGAAATAGGGGAACAGGGTTAAAATGAGGAGCAGGAAATCTTGGCAAGGAATGGGGGTTGGCTCTTAAAGTAGAAGCAAAAAGCCAAACAAGAATATTGGTCCTTTTTCTGCCAGGAAGAATGAAGAACAAACTGCTCCAAAATTTGCACTAAGTTTTAATTAAACTGCCTGAGATGCCAGGAGATGAAGAATTAAGCACTGAAGCCTTCCCTACTTTATTCCTTTACATCAAACTCTGTCTCTCAACAGCTTGAAGCCTCCATGGCATTGTCAGAGCAGGAGAATGGAACTGCGGGAAGAATCAGGTGAAATAAGCTAAAAAAGAAAAAAAAAAAAACAAACAAAAACAAAACAAGGCATTTTTCCACAACTAACTGGCCACTACTTGCCCCTGACATTCTGAGCCACGCTCAGAACTTTGGAGCCGAAGCCATAAATGGCTTTATTGCCATGGAGGATCAAAGTTCCAGTCCTCCCAAGAGCAGGAATTGTTATCTCCACTGCACCTTAATGAACTTTTGGCTCAGACTCAGCACTTCCAGGACCAGGGGCACTTGGGTTGCACCAACACCTCCCAAAAATTCATTGTCAGTGGGCACAGAATGCTCCCACAGCACTGCTGGGTTTGGCTGTGTGCTGTGACAATGTGCCACAGAATGAATCCTGTAAATGGAGCTTTCCCCTCTAGTCCAGGGAGATCTCCCTGGGAAGAACAGCCTGTACTGCACCAAAAAGACATTTTTTTATCATTTTAGCAACTGCTCCAACTGAAACTCTGCAACATCATCACTTTATGAAGGCAACCACGGACTGGCAGGCCAAAAAGCTGTTTAGAAACTTGTATTTATGGGCTGGCTTCATGAGCACAGCTTTGCTGGCAAATGCACACAAGTCCATGGCAGGATTTCAGGCATCAGCAATTAAATGCACTGGACCTGAAACATCCCCTCAGCTCCAGCAGCAAGGGGGGAAATGTGTTTATGGCTGTGGGCTGACGTGGTTCTAAGCTTGGTCATGGCTGTGACTTTAATGTCCTGGCAGAAATAGGAGGTTTTTTCTTTAAAAGCAGTAGTTGAGAGAAATATCCTACCAGTCAAGTAAAGTGCAAGTTGAAGAGCAAAAAATATAGATTTCCAATTCAAGTTTGCAGGTAGAAGGGGTGTGCATATTTCAAAGCTGAATGATAAGGATTATACACATGATGATAAAGAATATTATACATTATGCACTGTCACTGTCTCTTGACCAATCTATTTACGCTTTTCTCAGTTCATGAGTGTTTATTTTGCTTTTCCATAACTCCCACTTGCAGTTGTGCTGGCAAAGACAGTCCCTATGCCAGAGGAAGAAGCACCAGAACAATGCAGAACTGGCGTGAAATTCAGCACTGGTCCCACACCCAGCTCTGGGGGAAGTTGGTTCCTGTGATCCCTTGGCCTCTCAGAACAATCAACCCCATCTAATCAGCAGGACAGAGCTCAGGCCAAGCTCCAGAAGCACCCAGCAGCTGTGGGTGCCTCTTTAGAGCCTCCAAAAAGGGATTCAATTGTTAAAAAGATGAACTGTGGGACAGTTCCTGAACACCAAGGTGGTGTCAGCCACAAACTCAACACAAGTCACAAAACACTTGGGGAAATATTTCTTTCCAAAGTAAGAGTAAGATAAGGAACATTGACAAGTCTTGCTCATGGCAATGAGATGCCTTTGAAGTCCACAGGATTAATTTCACAGGGAATGACTTCAGCAATAGAGTGGAAATCACCAAAAATAAGAGAAGACAGACCCTGGCTAATATAGATTAAAAAAAAAAAAAAATAGAAAGGAGTATGGAAGCAAGAAGCAGCTCAGCCAAATTTCACATCAAATGAACTGCAGACACAGCAATAAAAGTTGGAAACTAGGTCAGAAATGAAGTGTCATCTGCTGGGAAGATTCAATTCTTTGCTGTTAACAATGCCAAGGGTTTGCTTTTCCCCTTTGGGAATTTTGCTGGCATTGCCATCAGCCAAATTTTAGCCATAAATGATAATAAAGCAGGAGAAATGAGCAAAGGAAGGAAGGTGTGCAGCTGGAATGGGGGATTGGCTTTTCCAGCCTCTGGAGCCCCTGCAAGGAACCAGAGGCACAAGAGGGGATGTGAGCTCCAAGTCAGAACAGGAATGGTGGGGGAAAGCAAGGAGCAAGTTGAGACAAATATGGATTTTGCCCTAATTTGACACGATGCAAACTCCCAGCACTGAGCAGGGCTTTGATCCCAGACTGAGGAGATGTAGTGAGAGTCCTTACAAAATCTATGTATTGGATAAGTGGGTCCTAGTTGCTCTAAATGAGCCACAGCTGTGAAGTCCTTAGTTGGGCAGCAGCTGTGGCTTGCAAAGATAACTGGGATAAAAGGGGGTGGGTTGAGAGCCCAGGAGGAGCCCCTGTGAAGCCATGAAGAACTGCACAGCAGAGAAGAGCAGCATGGTAGAAAACCAGCCATGAAGGTATGGACTTTAAGAATATCATAACAAGAGTATGGGACTCCAGAAATATGAAATACAATAAGATAACAGCAATAAGGAGAGAGCTCTGCAGGTGCCTGGAATGGACAGGGAGCCAGGAGCTGATGGCCCAGCACCCCAGGTGATACCTCAAGTTTCAGCATTTCTGTTTTCCAGATCCTGCCCTGCCTTAGTGCATCACTCTGAACTCCACAGAGAGTGTTGGGTACTGGCTTCACATTCTGGGCACACAGAACAACCCCTCCAGCCCTGAGATCCAGGAACACTCTGCTGCCTCAGGCCCCAAAAAGCATCAACAAAGTGAATTGGGGTAAATGGCTTCATTACCTGGAGCTGTAATTGGACAATTAACCCCTGATATGTAAATGAACCAAACTCATATTTGTCTGAAAAACTCATGACCAATGTGCACCTTGGAGGCTGCTGACTGCCCAAGGTGTAGCTACCTTTAAGGCCTTTAATATTATTTATTATTATTAAATATCTACTAATTTGTTATTAATTCTCTTTAATTATTATATCATTAATATTTATTAATTTGCTGTTATTTATATTTATTTGTTACATTATTAATAAATATTTATTGATTTATTAATAATAACTATTTATAATCTTATTTATAAATAAATATGTGTTATATAATTAATGAATATTTATTATATCATTAATAAATATTTATTAATTTATTAATAATTTTGATTACTATATTATTAATAAATATTAATATTAAAAGAATATTTATTAATTTGCTGTTAATAATCCTTAATTTATATTAATAATAATATTAATAATGATAATATTAATAATAATAACAATAACAATAATAATAGTAATAATAATAACAATAATAATAATAATAATAATAATTAATTTTTTTTATTATTAATAAATGCCCACTTTATTCTCTAACTCTGTCTAGCCCCTGTTCTAGGCAGCCACTCCACGGCCTCACAGGAGTCACCACAAACCAAAGCACGGTGAGCAGAGCTGGTCCTGCAGCTCCCTCCCTGCTCCATCAGTCCCCCAGGGCTGTCCGGCCCTGCCTGGGGTTTGGGAGCTGCTGCCACTCCTGAGCCATGACTGGAACCAGCCACCAGTGGGATGTGACAAAGGAAAGACTTCAATGCTTCTCCTCAAATAAAGCAGCCTAGTCTGTGCTCCTGCCAGCCAGGACAGGTGCCAGGGCTGGGAGAGGGCACCCAAACCTGGCAGGGCAATGCCAGGATAATCTCCCAGCTCCCTCCCCAGTCCCACCACACACACTCTGTGGAACAGCCACGCTGCCCCAGAAATGAGGGTCAAGGAACCATGGAGTGTCCTGGGCTGGAAGGGACCCACTGGGATCACTGATCCAACCCAGGCCCTGCACAGACAGCCCAAAATCCCACCCTGGGCACTCCTGGCTGTCCAAACCCTCCTGGAGTTCTGGCAGCCTCGGGGCCGTGCCCATTCCCTGGGGAGCCTGGGCACTGCCAGCACCTCTGGGGGAAGAGCCTTTCCCAAAATCCAACCCAAAACCCCCTGGCACAGCTCCAGCTGAGCCCTCAGGACAATGGAATGCCCCCAGCCCTCCCAGTGCATCCAGGTGCAAGCCACCACCTTCCCCAAAATGCAAATTACTCTGCTTTTCACATCTCAGAGCTGTTCCAAGCAAACCTGAGTTAATAATTCCTGATTCTGGAAGCTCAGATTTGTGTATTCACTGAACAATTGGTGCATTTGCAGCTCAGGCTGCACAAGGATGAATAAACACTTCACATCCTGTTGGTTCATAGTCAGAGGGGCCACAAGAACCTGGCGTGCCTGATCCATCATCACTGCAGCCACTGGAAAGCACCTGGCCCAAGGACAGCACTGCCACCCTGCCCTGCTCTGGGTGAAAGAAAGGGTCAGGAAAAGGGACCTGGCTGCTTGTTTGTAATGGATTTATTACAGACTAATTTAGGATTCCACAGACTCCAGGTTCTCTCCCTCCATTAAGGCTCCAGGCCACAAAGTGAGGCACAGCTGATGAGCAATGACAGAATTGCTTTTACAACCCAGGTGTTGGAGGTAAAGTGCAAATCCAGGTTACTGCCAGCAGAAAAAGAAAGTAATTACATTATTGGTTCCTTATGCTCTAAGTTAATAACTTTAAATCAAATAGATAAGAAAAGTTAGAAGTCTTAGGTGTTCACTGAGGTGTTCTTTCCCTCAGAGCAGAGTTCTTTGACTGGAAGGAGGCTTTGTGAAAGGATTTCTGCAAATGACAACTCCTTTTGGAGAGAAGCACATGACCAGAATAGGTTATTGTGTTCAGCGTGGCCCAAGAACTGATCAGCTTCCCCTGAAAATGCTCCCTCAGTCTGCCAGCAGAGGTGAACCTGTGGCAAGGAGGCTCTGTCAGAGCCAGGCAGGAGGAGATGCTGCCTGTGAGCTGCTCCGTGGTGTTTCTGTCCCTCCCCAAAGCCCATCTGTCACTTGCTTGGGAATTCACGGCCAGGGAGGAGCTGCAAGCTGCTTGTCTCTCATGTTTGCTTCCCTAAAAACTGCAATTCCCAGTTTTGCCCTCCCTGCTGCTGCCACTCCAAAGTCAGCCCTCTGCCATCTGTGGGGAAGGGAGCCCTCCCCAGCCTCAGCCAGCTCAGGGCAGAATAAACCCAGCAAATCCACTGCAACTCACAATGAACGGGTCTGTAAAACAGAACCCAGGACAGAAACCCTTCTGAAGGGCAGAAATCAGACAAGTGACACTGAATCACACACAGCTGACTTCCTGGAATTCCCCACTACACTGCCATGATTCCAGGGTCACGTTTTGAATAAATCCAAGTAGTTCTACAGAAGTTTCCAAAGCAAAGACCACCAAGCAGCTACAATCTGGGTGTTCTTTTGCAGAGTCCCAGACTGTTTAGGGGTGGAAGGGAACTCAGGAGTTCATCCAGCCCAAGCCCCTGCCCAGGCAGGGCCAGCTGGAGCAGAGGACACGGGAATCATCCAGGTGGGTTTGGGATGTCTCCAGAGAGGGACATTCCAGGCCCTCCCTGGAGCTGTTCCACAGAACATGGAAAAAGTTCTTCCTCGTGGTGAGGTGGAGGAACTTGTGATTTATTTTATGGCCATGGCTGGGAAGGCTCTGGCACCATCCTGGCACCCTTTGGAGGTGTTTATATGAATTGGTGGGATCCCCCCTCAGTCTCTTCTTTTCCTTCTGAACAAAAGCTGTGTTGTTACACTTCATGTGTAACATGTGGGATGTGTCACCAGCCCACACAACCCAGAGCATTCCCCTCCTTGAAGCCACTCCAGCACTGGTACAGTCCCAGCCCAGAAGCCCAAATCTCCCTCTCAAATGCCATCAACCCTCCCAGGTAACCCCAAAGCAGTGAGAGCTGGGCACAGGACACACAGATAAAAAACTCATCAAGCCTGCAAACACCAAAATGACAAAATTACAATGCAGTGAGTCAAAGCCAGGCAGTGCCTCAATAATTCTGGCACTGCCTGTGGATCAACCTTATCAGTCCTGGCTGCAAATGAAACCCCAGAGCTGCAGCAGGACAGCCCCCATGTCACCTGGGCAAAGAAAACACCTTTTTCACTCAGCTGATCACCCAGGACTCACAGGGTATGTCCAGCACACACTTTTTGGGTGGAAACATTCAGGAAGAGGCATTTTTTCCCTCCACCCTGCTTACTCTCAAGCCAGTACCCTTTGTGGGAGAGGAGCTGTCACAAGGAGCAGCTGGCTGAGGCTAGCACGGAAAACTCACCCCGGAAGGTAATAAATAAAAGGGAAGTCAGAGGAGTGCCTCTGATTCATCTGCTGCCCAAGGCCATTCCAGCTGGGGAACAGCTCAAAGGTGTGCTCAGAAAACACCAGCAGAGCCCATCACCCCACAGGATATGGGTTATCTGATCATCCACCAAAGTTTGGAAGTTACAGATGCCCACAGCAATCTCATGTGCACACTGCCATGGATAAACAGCAAGAAACAAAGTTCAGGGTGTCAGCACTCCACACCCTGCCAGTTACCTGGAGAAACCAGATAAGGCTGTAAAATGTCTCTGCAGCTCCTGCACAGCCACTCTCAAGTGGAGGGGTCACCCAGCTCAGTTTGCTGTGAAAATCGCACAGGGTGAGGTTTTTCACCTTCAAACTCGCAGGCCGAACACCCTCAGGGGAGCCGGGGTGATGAACACTTTGCAAGCACGAAATTAGTAATTTTTCTCACATTGAGAAGTCCAGTGCTGAGCACCAGTGACACAGAAGATCACTATTAGTAACATAAATTATCAAAAGCTCGCTGCGTCATAAGTGGCTTCCTGCCAAATGCTCCCTGACCAGTTCTCACCACCAACCTCAAAACTGTGGGTTTAAAACTCTCAAGCAAAGCGGAATTTTATCAGCAACACCACAGAGTTCTGTTCCTGTTAGACACAAGTGAGCCAGCGCTCAGAAAAATCCTTTTAAACGGCACAGAGCTGGAGGTACAAGATGTCAGTCTGGGAATCGTGGATCACAGAATCATGGAATAGTTTGGGTCAGAAGGTCCTTAAAGCTCCTCCAGTTTCACTTCTGCCGTGGGCAGGGACACCTTCCACTATCTCAGGTTGCCCAAGCCCGTCCAGCCTGGCCTGAGACATTTCCACTCAAGCTCTCCCCATCCCTCACCCTAAATCAAGATTTCCAGCCGCTGGCAAAGACATCACCCAGAGCCCTCAATCTGCCCATGACACCCTCTATCCTTTCCCAAGCACATCTCCTTCCAGGCACACCAGCAGGCAATTTTTTTCTGCTGTGCTAGAGCTTTTTTTAGTGTAAAACATGCTGGAGAGGCAAGATGATAAAAGTCAGCCCTGAACTTTGAGGGATTCCTGGAAGCCAGCGCTGGACACACACCCCGAGGGATTCGGGGAGCGAGCACTGCCGGACCGGGACCGGAGCCCGAGAGGGACGGGAGAGAAAGGAAAGGAAGGAGAGAAGGAAAAGGAGGGAAAGGGACGGGAGGGAAGAGAAGGGATGGGACGAAGTGGGAGAGAAGGTACGGAACAGAGGGAATAGGATGGGAAGGGGCGCACAGGTCCGGGGCATCCCGGCGGGCATCACTCACCGACCCCGTACTTCTCGCGTTTGGTGGGGATCCAGCGGGCCATGCCGGCGGCTCCGGGGGTCCCGGGGGGTTCGGGGGTCCCGGGGGTCCCTCAGCGCCGCGCCTCGGCCGCCGCAGCCCCGCGCTGGAGCCGCGGGCCGGGCGCCCCGGGCAGCTGAGCCATGCCCCGCTCCTGGCCCCGCTCCTGGCCCACTCCCGGCCCCGCTCCTGCCGCCCACAGCCGGTCCCAAACACGCTCCACGAACTCCCCGCACACGCCCAAGTTCGCAGCCTCCCCGGCGCGCCGAGAGAGGAGAGGGCGGGGAGAGCGCGGCGGGACGAGGAGGAGGAGGAGGAGGAAGAGAAAGAGAAAGAGGAGGAGGAAGAAGAGAAGGAGGCGGCTCTCCCCGCCCCCGGCATCACCTGCCCCGCACGGCCCCGCCCCGGCACCGGGACTCGGCCGGAGCCGCTCGGGACTGGGCCGCGTCTGGGCTGGGTCTGGGTTCGGTATCGCTGCCTCAGGGGGTGGGTGTGAGCGAGCAGAAATGGCCCCGCTGGCGCTGGGAATGAGGGGATTCAGCCAGAGCCTGGGGGGTCAGCGAGAAGTTGGACATGAGGGAAAGGCTGGGGATCAGGGAGAGACTGAGGATCAGGGAGAGGCTGGACATGAGGGAAAGGTTGGACCTGAGGGAAAGGTTGGGGATCAGGGAGGGGTTGGGGATCAGGGAGAGCCTGGGGATCAGGGAGGGGTTGGGGATCAGGGAAAGGTTGGATTTTGGGAAAGGCTCTTCCCCCAGAGGGTGCTGGCACTGCCCAGGCTCCTCAGGGAATGGGCACAGCCCCGAGGCTGCCAGAGCTCCAGGAGAGTTTGGACACTGCCAGGGGTGCCCAGGATGGGATTTTGGGGGGTCTGTGCAGGACCGGGAGCTGGATCAGTGATCCCACATGTCCTTTCCAGCTCAGGATATTCTGGGGTTCTACAGAATCACAGCATGGTTTGGGTGGGAAGGGGCCTTCGTGCCCATCTCATCCCAACCCCTTCCACCAGCCCAGGCTGCTCCAAGGCTGCTGTGCTTTCGGAGTAACTCATTAATAGCTAAGAAAACAACGAGGTTACTGGAAAAGCACTCCAGGCATCTGGGAAATGTCACAGGGCCACACTTGACAGGAGACTTGATGTTCTAGAGATTGACTCGGCGCTCGGTGACGCCAAGCCCCACTCCAGGGCCAGGAGCTGCCACTCCAGCAAGGGCTTGGAGGCGAAGCACCTCCAGTGGGGACACGGGGAGCAGCTGGGTCCTGCAAGGCCAGAGCAGGGCTGGCTGCATCCTGCAGGTGTGCGGGCTGGGCTGGCAAAGGTCTTGGTACAGGGGTGCTCAGTAACACATAGAGAGGTGTTAAATCACATTGTTCACCCAGCCTTAGGGCCAAACTGAGGAGATCCAGGTTCTTCCCATCTCTGTGGGGCTGTAGTAACTGGATGTGGTCTGTATTAGTGCCTGTGGAGCCCATAGATTCATGGAATGGTGGGGCAGGAGGGGACTTTATTCTTATCTCCTTCCAGCCCCCTGCCATGGACAGGACACCTCTGCCTCATGAAAGAGAGCAATGATTATTCAGAGTATTTTAACACCTGACCTCTCTTTAATTGCATTAAAGCACAAAGATCTGGAGAGATCATCACGTTTTTGATCATTTTACACTGCAAGTGAAAGGCAGCAGGGTAGAGTTATTGCTCAGCTCTCGGGGTGCCCTGGGCAGATCCCTTTGGGTCTCTGATCCCAGCCTGGTGTGTTCAGGAAGAGTTTTCCATACTCCCTCCTCTCTCACCTGTGTTTCCAGTAAGTTCAGTTTTCCTTTCTCTTTACTGGCGCCTGGAAGGGGCAGAGCAGCATAAATAAGAATTAATGATCAGCAATTTGTTCTAACAAATGAACCCAAACAAAAGCCAAAAGCTGCACTCAGAACACTCAATGTCACACTTCGGCACAGTCCCAGTGCACAGTGCCCTGGTTTTTGTAGCAGTGGTGCTGATGTGGCACCCCCAGGACAGAGCTGGGTTTGTCACACACACACACAGTGTTACTCACCCAGGATGTGCAGTCCTGTCACACCCAGGGTGCAGCAGGCAGCCAAATGGGGGAAATGAATTTACAGAAAACTGTGGAAACCCAGGGCACCACAGGGAATATTTCTGTGTCTGCTCTGGGGCACCCTGAGCCCCAGGGGAGCTCTCACTTTGCCCCTCACTCATGGAGAAAGTTTCCTGGACTTCAAGATGGACTGGAATACACAAAAGTGTGAAATAGATTATAGACAGCAGTGTAGGTGTGTCACTGGGTGAGAAATTGAGGTTTTGGGGTTTTTAGTGTGTTGTGGATGGAAGCAAGATGGAGGGCACAGGGTTTTGTCCTGGGTTTCTTCTTCATTCTTCTTTTTCCTTCTTCTCCATGGGTTTGGGTGGCATTTTGTAACTGGGCAGAAAATTGCAGCTCTTTGGGATCAGTTATTGGGTTAAAAGGGAAACAATATAGGTGTCCTTCCTTAATTGAATAGTTTAGTCTTAAAAGACCTTGTACCAAGAGATTGTTGGCCATTTTTGTGGTGCTTTCCCAGTGTACTGAGCCTGGTGTGGACAGCGTGCAAACCTTTAGATAAGATAATAATAAACAAGAACATGAAGACCAAAAAAATCCAGTGCATCTCTTTCCTGACACAAAACAGCTCCAGGAGGGTCTCCCCCAACAGGGGAGCCCCTGGGGAGACCCAGCCTGAGGCTCAGAGGTCAAAAAACCAACAGAAAATTCATAACCCTATTTATAGAAAATTCATAACCCTGACCCAAACCCTGCCCTGAAATGATGTTTGGGTCTTGTCCAAGGGCTGCTGCTGGGGAGATGCTCCAGGGGCTCAAGGTGCTCCTGAGAACTGCAGCAGCACCTGAGGCCTCAGCACAGTGTGGAGGGAGGCACAGAAGGAAAAGGAGACGAGATTTGCAAGCTGGAGCGACTCAACTGATTTGTTATTTATAAAACACCAACTCAGCACAGCCAGCCTCGCTCAGACGCTGTTCTGGCACATAAACCCCTTGTTCTCATGCAGAAAGAGCTGCAGTTCCTCTGGTTGAGGATTGAGTGGGGTTTCCCTGGAGCTGGGGGCTCACAGAGAGGCCCCTCCTGGTGGGGTGGGGTGTCCCAGCTGTGGGAACAGAAAATATTCATGGCTTTGGCAAATCCTGAAAGATTCAGCCAGGCTTTATAGATGGGAACTTCATATTGCAAAGGGCTGTGAGGCCTTCATGTGAAGAGCAGTGTCACTGGGATGTCAAGAAAATTAATTGTGATTTTCTAGGTGTGATTTTGGACCACCTGGATTTCAAACTATTCCCTGCTAGGATTGGGATGTGGCTTTTCTGTGGCCTTTTTGGGCAGTGTATGGCAACAAGAGAAGCAGAGGAGAATAGGGGTTTGGGTCACTCTGCCTTCCCTTCCATCCTAGGAATGCTACATCCATCACCCTCCAGGGCTGATGGTTAAATCTTGTAAAGTTTCAGTGCTTTGAATGGAATATTCCTTGCTGAAATTCAAGGTGCCCTCTGTGTGCTAACACCCAAAATCAGTTAAAATGTTTTTTCTCAGCAGAGCAAAACGAGCTGTTTCTTTCCTTAGAAAGGCAGTTTTATTTCTTTATTTATTTCTTTTATTTTACTTGGCCTGGGCGCTGATTTCTGCAGCACTAGCCCCCAAAAAAGAGGAGAAACAGCTCCATGAGAGGTGTCCTGTAGGGAACAGGAGGGGGACTGAGGAACCTGCTGAGATCTGGGCCAGATCATTGAAGAAGAAAAGTTTTCATGGAGACACCAACTCTTTTTCAAGGCCTGCTGAATTCTGGCTGCCAATTTTCTGCTCAGGAGTGGAACTGCCAGCCCAGGCCCTGATTTTACTGTAAGATTCCTGATTTTGAGATAAGCTGCCTGAGCTGTGCCAGTGTTTTCCCAGCCCAGGTGAAACAAATTCTTGGCAGCAAATGAAAACCAGAGCAAAGCATGAAAGGCAGGCAAGTAGCAACTGGAGCGCTGGTTTTACCCAAATGGGGAACTTGGGGAATGCTCCATCAAATATCAGGATTTGCAAATGTCAGGGAGCGAGCTCAGCTCTCACTGAAAGCTGGAGGAGTTCAGAAAGTCTTTTATTTCATTTTTTTATCACCAAATCCATCTTTTCCTGCTCATTTTCTCTGTTGCTTCACAGGGCCATTGGTGGGCAGCCTGTTCTACTCTGCCCCCAGCAGGAGCAGGATCAATAATTAAATTCTAATTGAGGCTGCAGCAGAAATGAACTCCCAGCCCCATCAAACCCCCGATTCTGAGGCACAGATCAGAGCTGGGAGAATTTGGGTGTCTGAGGTTCACTCACATTTTTAGTGCTCTACAAAAGTCATGTTACTCCTGGGCCCTTTACAGCTGAAATAGCAGCACATTTACAAACGACCAGGCTGCAAAAGCAGAACCTTCCCCTGCATTTCTAAACGTCTCTAAGTTTTATTATATGAAGTTAAAGTCATTAAATGAAGCCCTGTTCTTACAGACACTTTCCTGAAATCCTCGCCCTTTTTTTTGTGGCACAACTGAAGTTTAAGTAATGGAATTCTGGTGCCCTCCTGTGTCCAAATCAAAACTACAGCAGTTAAAGTGTTACTACAGCTAAAAGGATGGGAAAAGAAAGAAAAAAATGTTGGGTCTTTTCTGGGATAATGCTTAAAAACTCTCCTAGATCAGTCTGTATCTTCTCTGTGCATGTACAAACAGCAAAGAGGGCCCTTGAATAAACCAGGTTAGATTTTAGCAAGAGAAAGGACATGGAAACTGGAGGAAAAAAATAAAGTAACGAAGCAAAGAAAAAGCCTCATACAACAAAAGCCATCTGTTCATTAATGTAATAAGTCAGTCTGTCTGGAAGATCAATGATCAGGTCTGGTAAGAATTGAACTCTTGATTTTCAGTCCCCAGCAGAAAGCATGCAGAAAAAGCAGCAGAGTGGGGTGGATAATTAAATATGCAAAAAACCCACAAAAAGGAGGAAATCAGTGGGTTTATCCATCTGCCTGAACATATTTTAGCATGGAACAATGTTTAAGATATTGTCTGAATAGACAATATCTTAAACATTAAATAGACACCTTCTGTCTGAATATTCCACTGCACATTTTGGTACCCAGTTGTCTGATAATGTTGATTTTGTCCCTTGGTTTGCATTTTGCCCTCTTGGCAGTTCATTTTGTATTCTGTTCAGGTGTCAGGTGTATTTCTAAACATTTTTTTCAGCAAAACCACTCTTCACCTGCCACCAGTTCCTGTGGCTCCAGCCATGCTCTGAGAAGGGGCAGAGTTCATTAATTAAACTGAATTTACAAGCACCAGAACCCAGCTCTGATGGAGCCAAGGTGTGACAAACTTGTTCCCATCTGCAGCTGGACAGGGGAGAGAAAAATTGTTGTTTTGTCCAGTAAAGAAATTATTTCTTTCCATCCCTGCAGGAAGGTGAAACACCCTGAACTGGGTTTGCAGGAGACAGGAACCTTGCAGCAATGCTGTGGGTTACACTGTCCTCTGCCTGTTCCTCAGCTGGAAATAGGATTTGTGCTCCTGAAAAATTGTTGCTTTTGTGTAAAGGCAGCAAACATTGCAGGATTTGGACAGGAGATTTCCTGGGGACAGATCTGTAAAGGTGTTTAGGTGCTTCATGATGCTGAAAGGTGCCTGTAGGAGTCCAAAAGTGCCTCTGATTCCTGCTGAAAGGAGTCCAGGAGCAGTGAATTCCCCAGGAGTCACTCAGGTTTGGGTTTGTTAGTGTCAGAGTCAGTAATGACCTGGCTTTGCACTCCCAGCTCAAAGCCAGGAGCTGCAGAGACCCTGGAACAGAACCACTCAGGTTGGGAGAGGCCTCCAAGGTTGGGAGAGGTCTCCAAGGTTGGGAGAGGCCTTCAAGGTTGGAAAAGGCCTCCAAGGTTGGGAAAAACCTCCAAGGTTGGGAAAGGCCTCCAAGGTTGGGAAAGGCCTCCAAGGTTGGGAAAAACCTCCAAGGTTGGGAAAGGCCTCCAAGGTTGGGAAAGGCCTCCAAGGTTGGGAAAGGCCTCCAAGGTTGGGAAAAACCTCCAAGGTTGGGAAAGGCCTCCAAGGTTGGGAGAGGCCTCCAAGGTTGGGAAAAACCTCCAAGGTTGGGAAAGGCCTCCAAGCTGGGAAAAACCCACCAAACCCAACCCCAGGCAGTGCCAGCGTGCCCAGCACAGCACATCTCCAAATCTCCAGCCCCCATCCTGCCTTTGGACAGTCCCAGGGGTGGAGATTCCCCCACAGCTCACTCAGCTGGGTCAGCAATGTCCAAAACCTCCCAGTTCCTGTGACTTTGGGACCTGCATCCCAACAAGACACAGGCACAGACTCCTTGGAGAGGTCCAGAGGGTTTTAATTCCCTTTAACAGCAGGACCTGGCATGGAATTCTGCCCCAGTGCCATGGAATTCCCTGGATCCCCATCAGCCCTGCGTTCCCTCAGCCCTAGTGGGGCACAGTGATATACGGTCTTCTCCAGCCAGGTCTCATAAGCTCTTGGAGCTCTATTTCACACCCAAGATAGCTCAGCTGCCTCAGAAGGCATAAAATCAGCAGGATGGCTTCTGTGGCAGTGTTGGAAACAAAAAGGTTTTAATGAAAGGCAAAATAACAAAACTCTTTACAGGGAAAAACCGAGCCAGGTGCAAGAGGTCCTTGTCTCTGGTAAAACACCTCACAAAAGTTTGTTTGTTCTCTTCTTTTTCTAGTGAATTGCTCAGGCTGGACTTTTTGGCTCCTGTCCAATTAGCTATCCTTAAGTTTGAGGTGAAGTCCCCCAGGTCCTATGAGGTGCTTTTTGCTAATTGAGGAGAGGAACTTCTGGGCTGTTTTCCTTTTTAAGGAGACAAAGGATAGTTTTGTCGCTCTGTCACCAGAGGGCATATTCCTATAGCAGAGCTGTTGATTCAGGAGAATTTTGGCCCTGTTAAATTGGATAACACAGAGCTGAGCAGGGCAATGGTTTGTCAGACAGGTTTATAGCTTTTTCTCTGGAGGAGTATTCCCTGCAATGTCATCTTTGCTGTTCTGTGATTCCGTGCAAATCTTTTCAGAGCCACCTGACTGCTGAAAGCTGCCTCCTCTTCATGGAACAGGAATGGGGACTGCAGCAGCCGTGGGGAGCTGGGGAGTTTCTGCCTTGATGTACCCTGCAGTCAGAGCAGCTCTCAGTTGCTGTTTCAATTTTCTTTCTATTTTATTAAAATTTCAAACCTTGGCTTCCCTGCCCCTCCTCTGTGGCATTCACATTCTCTGGAAAAATCCCTTCACCCAGGATTTTTCTCCTGGAAAGCTGAGAAGCCTCAGCGAAAAAGGAAAACAATTCTTATCTCATTTACTTCTCCCGTGTTTTGCTGCTTTGGAATGTGTTTGGAGATTGTTTACCCACAGGTGATTGTTTCATTGGATTCTGGTGTGAATTATTTTGACCCAATGGGCAATTACGTCAGTGCTGTGTCAGGACTCTGGAAAGAGTCACGAGTTTTCATTATTATCTTTGTAGCCTTCTGTCTGTACCCTTTCTGTATTCTTTAGTATAGTTTAGTATTCTTTAATATAATATAGTATCATAAAATAATAAATTAGCCTTCTGAGAACATGGAGTCAGATTCATCATTCCCTCCTTTGTCTGGGCACCCTGCAAACACAACACTCCTCCATCTGCTTCTCTCTAAGGAGAGACAGCAGAAGCTCCTGTTCAGTCAGCACTTGCCCCAGCTGGAGATTTCTCTTTGTTCAGGCAGCTCTGGCCGTGCAGATCAAAGCATCAATGACACAAATCAGCTTTAGCTTTAGCAGCAAGGCTGGGCAGTGTTTGAAGGTGGCCCAGCTCGTGTGCAGCACTGCAGAGTACATCCTGTGCTGCACTGCCAGCCACATAAATGCCTGAGCTTCCCTCAGGGAGAGACCAGCGAGGACAGGAGGAAGGTGTGAAGTCCCAAATCAATATTCCTGAAGGGGAATATTGTATTTGGGTTGCCCCAGACAAAGGAAGGAATGATGAATCTGACTCCATCTTCTCAGAAGGCTAATTTATTATTTTGTAATACTATATTATATTAAAGAATACTGGTAATATTAGTATATTTAGTGTATATAGTATATATACACTAAATATACAGTGTATATATATATATATATATATATATATATATATATATATATATAGTATATATATAGTGTATAGTATATATATAGTATAAAAAACTATATATATAGTTTTTTATACTATATATATACTATACTATAGTTTTTTATACTATAGTTTTTATAGTTTATTATGTTTGGTATATTTAGTGTAGTTTAGTAAACTATACTAAAGAATACAGAAAGGATATTTACAGAAGGCTACAAAGATAATAATGAAAACTTGTGACTCTTTCCAGAGTCCTGACACAGCCTGACCCTGATTGGCCAAAGAGTGAAAACAACTCAGAGCAGAATCCAATGGAACAATCCCCTGTGGGTAAACAATCTCCAAACACATTCCACATGAGCACAACACAGGAGAAGCAAATGAGGTAAGAATTGTTTTCCTTTTTCTCTGAGGCTTCTCAGCTTCCCAGGAGAAGAATCCTGGGTGAAGGGATTTTTCAGAGAATATGAATGCCACAGGGAAACATGATGGGAAAGGATCCCTCAGGTGGTGGAGCCTGCAGGGATCCAGATGTGCATTTTCTCTGTGTGCTGTGCCCCAAGCACTGGGGAAGAGCCTCCAGAGCAGCAGCAGAGGAGCCCTGAGGCTCCTGCCTGAGCTCCTGCTGGAAGCCAGGCTTTGCTCCTCAGATCAGGGGGTGGAAATCAGCACAGCTTCACTCAAAGGAATCATTCTGCCTCCCTTCCACACTCCACACACCAAACCTTGGTCTCAGCAGCGCTGGGAGGGCTGTGACGTGAGCTCCATGTAGTGATGGCGAGATCCTTCCCTACAGCAGAATTGTTTTATCTTCCTTCCAAGCATCCCCCAGACAGGTCAGCAAAGGCTGTGCTGCAGCTCCTCTGTCTGGAAGGCTGCTGAGGGTTTGATGGAAGGTTTTGCAAGTCAGTGGCCTCGGGTAAAATCTCATCATCAAAACTCTTGAGCTGGAAATTGTGACTATTTCTAGGAAATAAAAGAGTGAACAAACTGAGCAGATATGGACTTTTAGTACTCCCAGCTTTTACTACAAAATGTTTGGAGGCAAAGATCTCTGTCACGTCTTCCCTTCCCCTTCCCTCTTTTCTTTCCTCCAGCTCACAATTTCTAGAGAACTAAAATGTCACAGGCTTGGGTTTGGCCCCTTGTTTCCAACCATATTAAAAATCCCACATTCACCCATTAGCTAATATTTTTTCTCTGCAGGTAATTACACAGTGCAGCTCCATGGATGGTTTGGAGCTGTGCAGAAGCAAAGGAAGCAGGGAATTCTGCTGGGTTTGGAACAGCAGCAGAATATTTGTCACCGTCATATTTTCTGAAAAGTCCCCTTTGCCAGGATTTCTCTCCTGGGAAGCTGAGAAGCCTCAGAGGAAAATGAAAACAATAATTATGTCATTTCCTTCTGCTGTGTTTTGCTGCTTTGGAATGTGGCTGGAGATTGTTTATCTAACATGTGAATTGTTTTTACTTAATGACCAATCATGGTCAGGCTGGGTTGGGACTCTGGAGAGTCACGAGTTTTCATTATTATCTTGTTAAACCTTCTGCTGTATCCTTTCTCTATTCTTTAGTATAGCATAATATAATATGATATAATATAATATGATATAATATAATATAATATAATATAATATAATATAATATAATATAATATAATATAATATAATATAACATAACATAACATAACATAACATAACATAACATAACATAACATAATATAATATAATATAATATAATATAATATAATATAATATAATATAATATAATATAATATAATATAATATAATATAATATAATATAATATAATATAATATAATATAATATAATATAATGCAATATAATATAATGCAATGCAATATAATATAATGCAATGTAATGCAATATAATGCAATAATAAATGAGCCTATTAAGAACATGGAGTCAGATTCATCATTTCCTTCCTACCATGGAATATTCCTGAATATACCACAAGTGTCCCCAGAGCAGGATGAGGTTTGTGACACTGAGAATGGGTCTGGGCCACCTGTGCTCTCTGCCTCAGTAATTCCTGTGGAAATAAATGTTCTGTAGGAAGGTATTGCTGATAAAATACTGAATTTCAGTGCTGAGGGGCTTCTTCTGTTCTACTGTTCCCATTTACCTTGGAAATTAAACTGGATTTGTAATCAGGGCCACAGGACAGGGCTCAGTTCGTGTCCTGATGGAAGAATAAACTCTGCTCTTGTGGCATTTCTCACCCACCTGTGGGAGGAATTTCACTGGGAAAAAAGGCTGAAGGATGAAGGACAAGATGAGGGAATTCCTAATTACTGCACAGCAAGGAGAGCTGGAGTCGGTGTGGGTTTAGCACTAAGAGCAAAAAGGTGTTTTGCAACACTTGAGGAGCTGAGCTGATCATGAGTGATGTTTGTTTGGGCTAAGAAGGTGAAAATTCAGTGAGATTTTTGGCATCTTAGGCAGAAACTCTGCTTATTTACACCAGTGTGAATTCAGGTGGAGTTTTTCCAGTTCCCCCCTTATTCCTGCACCTCTGAACCCTCAACCAGAGCCGGGGTTACAGAACTGCCCTAAACCCAGGGGTGCCATGAGAATTCCAGACTCTGAATTCACATTTTCCTTTCTGTGCCAGTAACTCTGCTCCTCCCTCCCCTCCCTCCCTCCCTCCCTCCCCAGACCATGAGGAAGATTAAAAGGAGGAAGTTCTGGCAGGATTTTCATTAATAACCCCTGGCTAATTCTGAAGTGCCTGTTAGGAGGAGCCCTCTGTGTGTCCATCCATCACAGCTGGGCCCTGGATATTGATTATTTTATATTTAATGCAGCTCTTACATCTTTAATGCCTTGTTCCCGAAAGTGTCCTCAGCAGGGGGGTGGTGTGGTCAGATTTAATCAACATTTCCAAGGCTGGAAATGAGCTCCCAATAATTCTTGGGACGTGTCTTTGGCAGATGGCAATTAATGAGTCCCTTTTTTAAAAGCAGTAATATTTTATTTTATTTTATTTTATTTTATTTTATTTTATTTTATTTTATTTTATTTTATTTTATTTTATTTTATTTTATTTTATTTTATTTTATTTTATTTTATTTTTATTTTATTTTATTTTATTTTATTTTATTTTATTTTATTTTATTTTATCTTATTTTATTTCTCCTGCTCCTGGGAGGTTTATGTGAAAAGTGTTGCTATAAAATGAAGCCTCTGATTTTGGCAGTCAGGATTGCAGAGAGCCAAAATCCAACATTTAAACTGGAAATGTTTTTGGGATCATGGAAGGGACCTTAAATATCATCCAGTGCCATCGCTGCCACGCACCCCAAAGTCCCTCTCCAGCCTCATGCAGGAGTAAAGTGTTTTTCCTAAGGAATTCAGGAAATTTGTGCCAAAAAAATGATTGTTCAGCCTTGGTTTAGGGGCTGCTTCTCACAAAAAGTCACCGACTTTTGGGTTGGGATGGGAATTTTAGATTCCGTGGACAGAGCAAAGCAGGGAAGGACCTGGGTGCTCTCCCAGGATTTGCTGCTTCCATGTCTCCGCTGTCACATTTAATTCTTGCTTCAGTAACAAATCAATGCTAATAAAAAGAAAAATAAAATCCAGATCTTAGAGCTGATGAGCTCAAGCAATTTCTAGATCTAATCACAGACAATAAAGGACCCAAAAAACCACCAAAAACCAGGTTTTGTGCCTCAGACTGATCTCCACTTGGGATGGAGCTACAAACCTCAGATGGGATTGATTTTACTGCAAATAAAGAGTGGTTCTGTGCAATTGTTCAGAAGTTCTAATTTACAACTTAAGGGCAGCATCTTCTTTGCATCCTTTCTAAACACAAATTCTCTATTTGCTTGCAGGGTTTGATTGATTTGCATAAGCAGCTTAGAGATCTTTATAAGAAATGCTCTGAAAAAAGCAGAAACACATTTTAGAATTAAAAAAATAAAGTCTGTCTGCTTTTATGACTCAGCTGCATTTGCATAGGAGTAAATGAGCACATCAATGATACATTCAGAGCCCTAAGAATTTCTCCATTCATCCAATGCTGGCTCTTCTCATGAGTTTTATCTTTCTAATTCTTTTTCATTTAACTTTATTTCCCTTTTGTCCCATTGAGAAAGAGGAAAGAGACACATTCCCAACACAGAGAACCACAACAGAGAAACAAAAGCAAAACAATAATCTCTTTTCCAGGATGCTGCTGCTTGCAGTGCTGCTGATAAGAGACTTGAGAGCTTTCAGTGTCCTCCATAAATCAGTTCCCTCTGGCTTGGGAAAGGCTTTAAATTTTAAAGGGAATTGATTGTACAGGCACATTCAGGTTTGATTCTCCAGAGGCTGGATTCTCATGGGAACTCCTCCATTCCAGCATTCCAAGTTTGAGTGATATTGGGTGGTACTGGGTGATATTGGCTGATATTGAGTGATACTGGAAGTTACAGGGTGATGTTGGGTGGTACTGGGTGATATTGGCTGATATTGAGTGATACTGGAAATTACTGGGTGATATTTGCTGATATTAGGTGATATTGGCTGATACTGGGTGATATTAGGTGATAGTGGGCGATATTGGCTGATACTGGGTGATATTGGGTGATTTTGGCTGATTTTGGGCAATACTGGCTGACATGAGGCAATATTTGGCAATACTGGGTGATGATATTGGGTGATACCCAGTGATACTGGGGGATATTGGGTGATACTGGGAAATACTGGGTGATTCTGGGTGATATTTAGTGATACTGGGCGATACTGGGGGATAGATACTGAGCGTTACCAGTGATGGTGATACTGGGTGATATTGGGCAATACAGGGTGATACTGGGTGATACTGGGCTGTACTGGGTGATGATATTGGATGATACTGGGTGATACTGGGCTGTACTGTGTGATGATATTGGATGATACTGGGTGATACTGGTTGATATTGGGTGGTATTGGGTGATACTGGGTGGTATTGGGCAATACAGGGTGATACTGGGTGATACTGGATGATGATATTGGGCAATACTGGGTGATACTGGGCTATACTGGGTGATGATATTGAGCAATACTGGGTGATACTGGGCTGTACTGGGTGATGATATTGGATGATACTGGGTGATACTGGATGATATTGGGTAATACTGGGTGATACTGGGTGGTATTGGGTGATACTGGGTGATGATACTGGGTGATACTGGGCTATACTGGATGATGATATTGGGCAATACAGGGTGATACTGGGCTGTACTGGGTGATGATATTGGGTGATACTGGGCTGTACTGGGTGATGATATTGGATGATATTGGGTAATACTGGGTGATACTGGGTGGTATTGGGTGATACTGAGTGATGATACTGGGTGATACTGGATGATGATATTGGGCAGTACTGGGTGATACTGGGCTGTACTGGGTGATGATATTGGATGAGGATATTGGGTGATACCGGGCAGTACTGGGTGAGGATACTGGGCAGTACTGGCTGATACTGGGCAGTACTGGCTGATACTGGGCAGTACTGGCTGATGCTGGTGCTCCCTGCCTGCAGAGCTTTTTCAGCTGCATCGGGCAGGGAAATCTCAGCTGTGGGGCCGGGGAGAGCAGAGCTGAGGGCAGTGGAGGTCCCACAGCCCTGAGAGTGAGAATTAATGCACAGAATTTAACAAAGGTCTCATGAAATACCAAAATCAAAGGATGGAATACCAAAATACCGAGGATGTAGGGAGGAGAAGAGAATCAGGAATCAGGGAATGGTTGGGTTGAGAGGGATTTTAAATCCCATCCAGTGCCACCCTGCCATGGGCAGGGATGCCTCCCACTGTCCCAGGCTGCTCCAAACCCTGTCCAACCTGGCCTTGGGCCCTTCCAGGGATGCAGGGGCAGCCACAGCTGCTCTGGAATTCCACCCCACACTCACAGGAAGGAATTCCTTCTCTAAATCCTATCTAAATCTAATAAGGGCCATTCCCCCTCATCCTTCAGCTGCTTTTCCCGAGGTTTTATCCATCCCACGGGTGGGGCTGGATATTCCCTGTACAGACAGCCCCAAACCGCTTTATCTCAGCCCTTGCTGTGCCCCGAGGGCGGGAGGAGCCGCTGCTGCCTGTTCCAGGTGCCACCAGGAGCAGCTTGGCATTGGGCAGAGGATGCTCCACACACCTGATTGGGGAACCAGACAAACTGCACAACTTTGGTGAGAGTTGTAAACCCGGTGTGTTTGTCACAGCGCTGGACACACGTGGGAATCGTTCCCCTAACGCGACATGGGTGCCTCTAGGAACTCCAGATCCTTTTTTAGCTCCCTCTCAAATCCATATGCATGCAATTTCACGACAGGTTCATTCCACTGATTTCCACATACATATTCATTCCACTGATTTCGTGTGACATTTGCGGCTAATTCTTCTGTATCAGAAAGAATTGCTGGGTCATTTTGACCCTGCTTTGCTTAGCAGCCTCTCTGTCTGTTGCAGAGTTCAAGGACCCCCTTATCTCTGTCCTTCGGCTGAAGCAGTTTCAGACTAAACAACCTACAGACTTAACTCAAAGATGCACATTTCACCTAAATCAAAATGGATTTCTTACTCTGGAAAAAATTGCCACTCCGCCTCACACGGGGGCAGCCGGCAGAGGATGCTCCATCATCCCCAGTCCAGCAGAGGATGCTCCGCACACCCGAACGGGAGGCTGAGGGGCACGGGCTGCTTCCCTGCCAGCAGCACCGCCAGGGGCACGGGAAAAGCTCTATGAATTCCCGGGAAAAGCTCTGTAAACCCCAGGGGGAAAGCTCTGTAAATCCCAGGGAAAAGTTCTGTAAATCCCAGGGGGAAAGCTCTGTAAACCCCAGGGGGAAAGCTCTGTAAGCCCCCGGGAACAGCAGTTTGCGGGCAGGGAGCGGTGCTTGGGCTCCTGCCGGGGTTTCTGAGTCTCTGCTCGCCCCGGAGGTTTCTGCAGCGAACAGAACGAGCGGAGGTTTAGCGTTCTCCTGCGGGAAATGCAGCCCTGCAGAGTCACGCTCTGTCACGGTCCTTCAGAGCTGAGGACACCGAGTGCAACCCCAGCACCCTCACTCCTGCAAGCCTCCAGTGCCTGTCTGAAGCATTAGGAGTGACAAAACACTGGATTTAACCCCCAAACTGGGCCTTAACCCCCAAACTGGGCTTTAACCCCCAAACTGGGCCTTAACCCCCAAACTGGGCTTTAACCCCCAAACTGGGCCTTAACCCCCAAACTGGGTTTTAACCCCAAAACTGGGCTTTAACCCCCAAACTGGGTTTTAACCCCCAAACTGGGCCTTAACCCCCAAACTGGGTTTTAACCCCCAAACTGGGCTTTAACCCCCAAACTGGGCTTTAACGCCCAAACTGGGTTTTAACCCCCAAACTGGGTTTTAACTCCCAAACTGGGCCTTAACCCCCAAACTGGGCCTTAACCCCCAAACTGGGCTTTAACCCCCAAACTGGGTTTTAACCCCCAAACTGGGCTTTAACCCCCAAACTGGGCCTTAATCCCCAAACTGGGCTTTAACCCCCAAACTGGGTTTTAACCCCCAAACTGGGTTTTAACCCCCAAACTGGGCTTTAACCCCCAAACTTCCCAGCCCTGGACAGCTCCCCTCCGATGCCAGCCCTGCTTGGCTTTGAGGGTGTCACACAGGAATAATGTTTATTGATTTTTTTAGTAAAATCAGCTGTTCTGAGTCCCTGTGGGAGGGAGGGGGCACTGCCAGCCGGGTGGGTGAGTGGCCACCACTCCATAGGTGCTGCGGAACTGGGAGCGACTGGGAGTCTCTCAGAGCAGTGGCTGTGCCGCTGTGCCGTGCACGGAAGGTGGCACCGTGCGACAAGCAGAGGCTTTCCCCGACAGGGCAGAGCCTCTTGCTGCTCCCAGCCCTGCAGCAGCTGCGATTTATCCCCCCCAATGCAGGCAGGGCCAGCACGCTGCTCTCAGCCCGTGGGACCCACATCCCCTCGGAACTGGGAGAGAAACTGAGAAAAGAATGACCAAAATTCTCATCTCATTTGCTGCTCCTCTGTTTGTGCTCGTGTGGAATGGGCTGGGAGATTATTTACCTGGAGGAATTGCTTGGTTGGATTCTGGTGGAATTATTGATGTTAATTAACCTGTCAAGTCCAAGCTGTGTCCTGGCTATTGGCAGACAGGCATGAGTTTCTCAGTAGTTAGAAGTGAGTATTCTTTGGGGTTCTTTGTATATAGATATAGTGCAGTATAATTGTGAAAAACGCCAGTCACTTGTTTTGAAAATTTTTAAAAGTTTAATAGTAATAAAATGGTTAAAAAGAATAGTAACACAAATAGAGTAATAACAATTTGGACAAATTGAATTAGGACAATATGAGACAATAAAAACAAAGAGTTATGGATGTCCGGGTACCTTTTCTGGGCATCACGAGCCCGAAAAAGGACCCTTGCTAACAAAGGATTAACCCTTAAAAACAATAGCCTGTTAAATATTCATACACTGCATCCGTGATGCATAAATTCCATTCAAACACAGGATTCTGTCTGGGCAGTGTCAGCTTCTTCCTTCTAATCCTAACAGCACCTCCAAGGCAGGAAGAAGTTAGTTTCTTCTCATAAGAAGGCAATAAATTCCCTTTCTCTGAAATATTTAGGTGTCCTGTGGCTGCTATCTCGCTGCAAGCCCTTTCTGTTAAACAAAGCATCTTACATAGCACAGTTTCTATTTTAACAATTTTTATAACCTAAAACTATATTTAACACAGTACTTAAGAAAATTAACACAGCATTATTTTCTAACACAACATATATAATATTTGCGAAAAGTCAATCATAAAATGCGTGCATTTTTCACAATTATGTAATATAATATAGTTTTAATACAGCGAGTGTTCAGCATTCCAAAGCCTTGCAGTCAGATTCCAATCACTTCCTTTGTCATGGACACCCTGATTTTCCAATAGCAGCCTGTGCCTGCAGGGGCTGGATGTGGCTCTGGCCAAGGAGAATTCCTGACAGAGCTGAGTTCCTGAGGCTCAGGAGTGCTGGGTTCCCTGTGCCAGGCATTCAGAGCTGTACCCACTGCCTGGAGCAGGGAATCAACCCAGCAAGCAAAGGAAAACAGAATTACTTGCTGGCAACTTGTAACGCTGTAGCGGGTGAGGAAAAGCTTCTCCGTGTCTTCCTATTTGTTGGGATTTTAATTAATGAGTTTAGTGTAGATATGGATGAGGAGCAGCTTGTCAATACCTGCCCCAGTAATTCAGCCCAAATCAGACTTATCTCTAACACAGCAGCCTCATTTCACCAAAGCTGCAGACAAAGGCAGGAAGGCTGGATTTTATTACTGCTTTCCTAATCCAAGGCTGATCAGTGTAAGACAGAAGTGCCTGACCCAGCAGCAGCTCTCAGGGTGGAGGATTAACCTCTGTGAGATTCCAGATCCAGGCACATCCTTCAATGCCTGTGAGAGGAGATGAGAGCTTTCAGCCCAGAATATTAACTCAGGGCTCAGAGATGAATTAGAGACACACTACTTCAGAAACAAGGAAAAAAACTGCACAAGAAGGATGGAGCCTTTTGTGCTAAGAGCAAATAAGCACATTTCTTCCATCAGTCCCTAATTACTGATCCAAAGTGTGCTCTGGAGAGCCAAGAAGAGCGGAGGAGCTGTGAGTCAGCCCCACTCCCTGCCTGCTCTGACACCTCGGTGCTCCTGATTGTTCCTCACAAGCACAAATCCCTCAGGGCTGTGATTCAGCTCCCAGTGAGCCCCAGCTCAGCACATCAATGCATGGGAGGCAGAGCAGAGTGGGGCTGGTGTTTGATGATCCCAGCCCTGGGAACATGCAAAGGTTTTGTTCAGCGCTGCAGGAGCTGACTCAGCTCCTGGGGAGGTTCGTGATCCACTTTGCCAAGGCTGAGGGACTCTGGCCTTTCTTCTACAGCAGAAAAGGAAAATTCAGAGCTCCTTATCAGTCCTCTGGCTGCTTCCCATCTTCACTGATTGGGGAAATGTCAGTGAAAATAGTGATTAGAAAATCCACTGTGGGGCAAAATTGTCCACTGAGTCCCCATTCCAGCAGGGATGTGCTTCAAAGACTCAGAGCTAGCTGCTAACACAGGTTTAATTTCATATATTGGAATTATAAATTATAAATTTATTTTATAATTATAAATCATTGCAGTCTTATTAACAGCACTGCTGTAGTAGTACACCATCCTCAGCCAGTATAAAATATTTTAATATTTTATATAAATATTAAATATATATATATTAAATTTTATATATTTATATTATAAATATATAAAATATTTTGTTGTAAAGGAATCAAGGGCTGGAACAAGAGCCAGCTGCTGGGGATGGTGCAGCTCAGCAGAGCTCTGTGAGGGGGAGCAGCAGCAGGAGTTTCTGTTTCTCTGTTAGCTGAGCCCTCAAGCCCAGCATCATTCCCTTCCCAGGAGGAATGCAGGATGAGCCTGAATCACCTTGAGTGGCTGAGAACAAAAGCCAGGCAGCACAGAGAGTGCTGGCAGAGCCAGTCCACCTGAGACTCAGGATGAAGCCCTAAAAATGTCCCAGCTCCCCGTTTACGTCAGTGCTGGCACTCTTACATCTGCCATTACATAAGATCAGTGCATCCCCAGGATGTGCCTTTGTCTCACCAGCAGAGCTTTAAAGCTGCCACAGTTTAAGGCTGTACCTTCCCTCCTCTTCTGTTTCGATTTGGATTTCAGAGGCCAAAAAAAAAAACCTTTTTCCAGCTCTTTCCCTGGAAAATAAATAATATTTTTCAAAACAAATGATCTTTTTCAAAATAAATGATCTTTTTTCAAAATAAAGAATCTTTTTCCAAATAATCTTTTTCCACCTTTTTCCCTGGAAAAGAAATTATATTTTTCAAAATAAATAATCTTTTTCAAAGTAATCTTTTCCCAGCCCAGCAAAACCCAGCCCAGCCCTCCCAGATTGGCTCTCGGGCCACCCCTGCACGTTTTGCTCAGTAACCAGCCCGGGCTCTAGCAGGGGAGGAGAAGGACATGCTCAGGAATGAAGCATCTGGCGCTTCTTTGGGTCTGAACTGTGCTGCAGGACCTGCATCCGCTGGGTCAGCTCCTGAGTTGTTGTTCCTGACATTTCATGTGGGATCTCAGCACCTCAGGACTGATGTGCAGAGTGACCGAGACCACCCTTGGGGGGCTCGGAGGTCCTGGGATGTTGCCAGAAGTGTTTGGTGGCTGGACTTTGATCCTGCACGGGAGACGACACCTGTATGAGGATGGGAGGATCTCACTGGGGTGAATGGTGGAGGGATGGGTTAATTAGAGTGTGAGACACAGGGTTTAGGATTTCTGTACAGGGGGGTCTGGAGAAGTGAGATGGAGGAATTGGGGCGTGTCCTGTCCTTCTTCTTCTTCTTCTTGGCCTCCATCTTCTGTGGTGGTGTTGGCACTTTGGGATTGGTCATTACTAAAAGTGCACTGGTCAATAAGGGTGAAAGGCATTGGGGAAAATTGGTAAATATTGTATACGTAATTTTGAGTATAAAGATAAGTGACCGCCCCGGGGGCTCTCAGTGTGCTCATGGCTGGCTGCTGTGCAGACCTCTGTCGGGCCGAGAGAAAATCTTGTAGATAAAAACTAATAAACACTGAAGACCGAGAAAAAACCTGAAGATCTTTTCGTCCTTTGGAGCACAGGCTGTCCAAGGCCACCCCGGGCCTTTCCAGGCCATAAAAAACAGCCAAGAACGGGACAATTTCAGTCACCACATTTAAGCTGAGAACGTGGCCAAATCACTTATTTGAAATTTGCAATCAGGTTTAAGGCCCATGGTGGAAATGTCCACTTCAAGACTTTCTCGTGCTGCTTCAGGGTTACTTGAGCTCTGGTCCTGTCAGAACCCAGGACATTCCTCTGGCTGCCCTGGGTGATTCCAGACCCTGGCAGGGGGCTCAGAGACCTTGGCACGGAGTCACAAACACCTGAGCCTTTGATTTCAGACCATGGAAACAATTCCCAACTTTATGTGAGGAGTTACAAGCCACAAGAGTTTGAGCAGAATGACAGTGAATTTGTCACAGGGTGAAAAAGTAGAACTTTGGGGTTTTTAGAATGGGGGTTCAAGAGGCAAGATGGAGGAATCTGGGTGTGTCCTGTCCTCCTCCTTCTTCTCCTTGTCCTCCATCCTCTGCTGTGATGGTGACACTTTTGGATTGGTTTAGACCAGAGACAGACTGTCTGACACAGGGGGTAGGTATTGGAAGATTATTGTAAATAAAGCACAGGTAGTTCTCAGTATAAAAAGCCAACAGCACCCCAAGGGCAGGGACTGTGCCACAACCCGACCTGCTGGACAGATCTCAGCAGGTCAGAGACAGAATGGAACAGATAAGAGAAAATAAACAACCTTGAGAAGCAGAGCCAAGGAATCCTGTCTCCTTCTTTGGTTTCTGGGCTGGGAAAAAGAGAATTTCTGACACCTTGGGGTCACCCCAGAGACCCCGTCATGGTCCCACTGCATTCCCTGGGAAGGATGGGAGGGAGCTGGGGCAGGCAGGGCTGGCACTGGGAGCTGGCACTTGGTGGCACCAGGAGGTGGTGCTTGGTGGCACCGGCAGGTGGCACTTGGTGGCACTGGGAGCTGGCACCTGGTGGCACTGGGAGCTGGCATCTGGTGTCAGTGGGAGCTGGCACTTGGTGGCACTGGGAGCTGGTGCCACTGGGAGCTGGCACCTGGTGGCACTGGGAGCTGGCCTTGGTGGCACTGGGAGCTGGCACTTGGTGGCACCGGGAGCTGGCACCTGGTGGCACTGGGAGCTGGCACTTGGTGGCACCGGGAGCTGGCACTTGGTGGCACCGGGAGCTGGTGGCACCGGGAGCTGGCACTTGGTGGCACGGGAGCTGGTGGCACTGGGAGCTGGCCTTGGTGGCACCGGGAGCTGGCACTTGGTGGCACCAGAGCCCGTCCGGAGGCTCGGGTGAATCAGCAGCTCCGGCGCTGCTGCTGCTCCTGGCTCCGGAGCGGTTCCCTCTGTTCCAGCCCTGCCCAGCCCGGCTCTGCCGCTCCTCGGGAAATGCCAGCGCTGTGTAAGCCCCGGGGAAACGTCTCCGCTTCCCCTGGAATCCCCGGGGAAATGTCTCCGCTTCCCCTGGAATCCCCGGGGAAATGTCTCCGCTTCCCCTGGAATCCCCGGGGAAATGTCTCCGCTTCCTGCAGCCCCTCTGGAGCCTCCGCGGGGCCTCAGAATCGGGAATTTTCACATCATCAGTGGGAGCAGAACAACTTGTGCCGTTTGCGGTGCCCGAAGCACAGCGAGCCCTCCTCGGAGGGCAGGGGGGTGTCTGCCCTGCCCTCATTGCAGGGATGGACCCCTCCATCAGCCCCACCAGGAGCAGGCAGCTTTATCTGAATCCCACCCATGGGCCAGACGTGACTGGGTGAGAAAGCTGCTATTAAAGCAGCAGCCAAATTAGAGTTTTATTGTGGTTAAGTATCACTCTCGGATTTAGGTTAAAAAAAAAAAACATCTTCAGCTTCTCAGAAGGAAGATCAGGTCTCAGATGCATTTTGTGATCAAAACCTCAATTAAAAAAGGATGAGGTTTGGAGCAGGGAGTGCAGCTGTGACACTGGGATTGTTCTGAGAGCAGCACTTTGTGTCTGCACAGCGAGGAGCTGCAAGGTGTGCTGAGAATGTCTCTAAAAATAGCTGCAAACGCTGTCTACCAAGTTTAGAACAAACAAATTCCCCAGGATTTTAATACGATACTTCTGTCACAAATGCCTGGTTTTATGTAAAGAGAACAAGTCCTCAAGGAGGCTGGGAAAGCTTTGGATCCCCAAAACATCCCATGGATCCCCAAAGCATTCCAGGGAAAGCTTTGGAGCCCCAAAACATCCCATGAATCCCCAAAGCATCCCAGGGAAAGCTTTGGAGCCCCAACCCTCACAGCACCAATGGCCACAGCCCAGCTGCCACTGCAGTTGTGAAGGCATAACACACACTTTCAAAATAATTTCTGCCCTAATCCTCTAAAAGCTGCTTCTCAGGAGTTTAGAAGCCAGCACCTTTCATTTCATGGCCACACATAGATGAGTTTAAGGGACTTAAAACTGCAAAGGGAGCTCAGCAGCCCCATGATCTCTGTGTGCCACATCCAGCAGGTTCTGCAGAAGTGTTTGGTGAGGGTGAGGCTCTAACAGGGAGATGCTGAAATCCCTGCCTGGCTCCTTTTTGTGCCCAGCAACTCCCTTGAACTCCCCAAAGCACAGATCAGGGACAGACCCCTGGGCTGGCAGAGCTGGGGATGTGCTGGGGGCAGTTTCCCACCCTTCCTGGGCTAATTTCTGTTTCACATCGAGGTGCAGACAGACCGTCTGTCTGAGTGTGCCAGCAGCTGCGATTGTCATTAACTGCAGAGTGTTAACGAGGCAGCAGAGCCCTCACTGCAGCAGAGACTGCAGCAAGAGCTGGGCACACCCAGTTAAAGATGCAGCACATCCATCCTGCTGCCCTTCAGCTTTGCTCCATCCCCTTGCTGCAATGCTGGCACCAAACCCAGAGCTTAACTCTTTTCAGAACAAACTGCCTCAGAAAAAACCAAAAAAAAAAAAGAGCAGAAAAATGGAGCCAGAAAGTCCAGGTAGGAGTGATCTGTGTTTGCTGAACTGCCCCTTTCCTCCCAACAAAGTCCCAGTAGATATTTCTGTGCATGTGGGCATGGAAAGGATATTTCTGTTTGTTCTTTTTCTCTCCTTGCTGCAGGAGCAGGGTTTGAAGTGCCTGCCTGGGAATCCACGCTCCTGGATCCTCCCTGCAGAGCTGCACTACAAGGCAGGAATGACTCTGCACTTTTGCAGTTTTGCCAAACCCAGCTGTTTTTTCTGGTAAACTGAGGCACAGGCTCCACACTAACTCTCTCACAGGCTCTGATTTTGGTGAAAAAATCGCTATTTGTAAATCCAGCTCTGCTTCAGAAAAGATTTTTGGCCAGAAGGATGAAGCAAAAGTGGAACTTTGCCGAAGTTAATCAGAGAAACATCTCCTAAGGGAATGTCTTTGACTTTTCCTTTCACAACTGACCTGAATTTCTTTCCAGGATAAGAATCTGTGTCAGATCACCAAATAAATCCATCTGTTCCACACAAATATTTCACTTGGATTGCTGCTCTTCCCTGGATACACCTCAGTGCCAGGATCTGAGTACCTGGCCAGGATATTGTGCAGTCCCCTACGTTTGATGTGTCACTGGGGTGCAGGAGAGCAGCCCCAGAGCACAAACGGGAGCAGTTCCCGAGGTCAGGACTGGCTGGGATCTGGGAAGAGCCAGAGCAGCATTCTCCTCATGCCCTGTGAAGGGCAGCCCGGATCTGGGTGTGCTGAGGAAGCTCTGGGAATTATTGATGCCTCTGCAGCAGGGCCGGGAGGATGCACTGCAGAGCCAGCCCCTGATGCTGCTGCCAGCCCTGCTGCTCCCAGCCCGGGGCTGCACCAGGGGGAGAGCAGGGCAGGGTGAGGGCAGGGTGAGACACCCCCAGGCAGAGGGGGAAAGAGCCCAACAAATGCCCTGGGATGGGGCAGGAGTGACCCTGAGCCCCCAGCACAAAGCAGGAGTGACTCTGAGCCCCCTGGGATGGGGCAGGAGTGATCCTGAGCACCTGGGATGGGGCAGGAGGGACCCTGAGCCCCCAGGGATGGGGCAGGAGGGACCCTGAGCCCCCTGGGATGGGGCAGGAGTGACCCTGAGCCCCCTGGGATGGGGCAGGAGTGACCCTGAGCCCCCCAACCTGGGGCAGGAGGGACCCTGAGCCCCTGGGATGGGACAGGAGGGACCCTGAGCCCCCTGGGATGGGGCAGGAGGGACCCTGAGCCCCCCAACCTGGGGCAGGAGTGACCCTGAGCTCCCCGACCTGGGGCAGGAGGGACCCTGAGCCCCCAGCACAAAGCAGGAGGGACCCTGAGCCCCCCAAACTGGGCAGGAGTGACCCTGAGTCCCCAGGGATGGGGCAGGAGGGACCCTGAGCCCCTGGGATGGGACAGGAGGGACCCTGAGCCCCTGGGATGGGGCAGGAGGGACCCTGAGCCCCGGGGATGGGGCAGGAGGGACCCTGAGCCCCCAGCCCCGGCAGGCTCAGGAGCCTGGTGCTGCCAGCTGGGTGAGTGTGAGCTCTGCTGGTCCACAGCAGCTCCTGGAGCTCCAGCAGCAGAAACAGAACCTGGCAGGGGTTTGGGGCTTTGGGGTTTTGGCTCCCTGGGTGAGCCTGGAGTCGCTGCTGAGTCAGGCTGGGGTGACAGGGGAGCACAGGGGGCTGGGATGTCCCAGCCAGGCCACAGGAGCCATGGAAACATCGCCAGGTCCTTCCATCCCGTCCCACCCAGGTGAGAAACACCTGCAGGGCTGGCCAAGCCCTGCACACAGGAGCTGGAAGGAGATTGAAGGACAGGAAGGACCTGGACTCCAGCGTGATCAGAGGGATGGGACAGCTCTGCTGGGAGCACAGGCTGGCAGGGCTGGGAATGTTCAGCTTTGGGATGAGCTCATTGTGGCCTTCCAGTACCCGAAGGAGCCAACAGAAAACGTTCCCAAAGAAATGTCGTGGCATGATGTAATCTGATTTAAAATGGGAGCTGGGTGAGGGCAGGATCCCGGGGTGGCTGGAACAGGAATGTGGAGCACACAGGGCAAGGACAAAACACAGTGTGGTAGGGAAAGAGTCAATCTGCACTGCACTAAATAAATCATTGCTGGGAGTATTTTGGAGAGGAATAAAAGACATTTAAAGAATAGTGTGGGGGGGGGGGGGAAGCAGGAAGAGGAGGAGAAGCAGGGCAAGGCCAGCAGAACAGAGTGGTTTGGGGCAGTGCCACACAGGATACCCGGGGTCAGTGATCTGTGCCATGTTCTGCTGCCACTGCTGATCCCCAGACAGCTCAGGCTCTGTCACTGTGCAGCTGGGCCAAGCCAGGCTGGCCAAACATGATTTCAGGAGAGATAAAAGGCAAAATCCATCCTAAATCTCTCCTTATACAACACCTTGTAGCTAAAATGGGAGGAAAATTAGCAGGATTTGGTGCTTGCTAACAAAATTTTAAATTGTATAGGAGGATTCTTATATTGCAAGAAATTCCTGGCTGTGAGGGTGGGAGGGGCTGGGATGGAATTCCCAGGGAGCTGTGGCTGCCCCTGGATCCCTGGCAGTGCCCAAGGCCAGGCTGGGATAACCTGGGACAAGGGGAGGTGTCCCTGCCATGGTGGGGTGGCACTGGGTGGGATTCAGGTTCCTTCCAGCCCCACCCATCCCAGGATTCCTGATTTTTCCTGTAACATTTTCTCGCTTTGCAGTGTTCCTGTGGTCCAGGGTCTGCTATTCCCTTCCTTTAATCCCAAGATCAATAAAAAATCAGGCTGGAATTCAATGTACACTGGAATGGGATGGCCCCAAGCAGTTCTGGGTGAGAACAGGAATTATCAGCAGCCTGGGAAGGAATTTCCAACCCCCTCTTCCTCAAAGCTTTCCTTTTCATGTTTGTGAACCCCCTGGTTTAAAATAAAGATTCTCAGCTACAGACTCAGGATTCTCCCCCTACCACAGCTCCTGCCTCTGTTCTGCATTTCAAAAGAACAAATTTGTTAGAAATGGGCAAGAGGGATCTGGAGGGAGCATCAGCTGTGCAACAGGGGGAGGGCACTGTGGAGGAAAAAGGATCTCTGAGCTGAAACAAGGTGTAAATAAACAGATATTTAGGTTATTTTAGTGTCTGTGGGGCCCAGCCACGGCTTGCATGGATTTAAAAGCACTTGGCAGAGAAACTGCAAAAGTTTCTTTGCATTTCTGCCCCTCCCAGAGGAGATGGGGGTGCACAGGGGGCTCCCCATCCCACAGAAAACTCCTGCTGCCTTGAGAAATCAGGAGCAAGAATATTCTCCTGAGCTGGCTGGAATTGTAACAGAGTCAGGCACCTTTGTGTCCCTAATTAAAGGTGGGTCCCTAATTAAAAGTCCAGAGAATTCAAGAAAAGAGTCCCAATTTCTTCAGGTGCTTTAGGATGTGGGTATTTATTAGGGCATGCAGTGGATAAAGGTGGAGAGAAGCACTTGCTGGGTGAGGTCACAGCACTGGAGAGGTTTTCCTGAGTGGAATTTCCTTTATTATTATGTGGGGTTTACGGAGGGACAGTAATTAGTGGATAACTGTGAATAATTTCCAGGTTCAAATTGCCCTTCCTCACTGCTTTGTGTCACTTTGGGCAAATCCTCCATTCTTTACTTGCCTCATAAATTCTCAATATCTCAGGGGGAATCAGTGCTCATAGAGTTCTCCCCCAAAACTTCTACAAACCTGGACATTTCATCCTCAGCTGTTTAATATCATCTTGCACTGGGATGAGCCTCCAGAATGTTATTGATTTGTCAAAATGTCACGGATGAGAATGGGAATAAGTGACAACAGGCTGATTGCCAAAAATAAAACACACATTTTTGAACATGAAATGGAAGGAAATAAATAAATCCTGGTAAAAGATCTCCTGACCTGCTCAGCTCCATCACAGCTGCATTTCCTCAGCACAGCTTGGTGCCTCCAGGATGGGAGTCAGGCCCAAAAATGGGAGTTAATTCCTCCCAGTGGATATTGCCATTGTGGGCAGTGATGTGATCAGTGAAGGCAGGGCTGGAGCAGCTTTTCCAAGGTGAAATTCCTCTTGCTTTGTGCAAAGAACAGAACAGAAGGACAAAACCCCCAAAAAATTCTGGTTATGCCAGAGCCAGGGCACAAAAAGGGCTTTAAACAGAGGCTCCCCAGGAAAAGGGAGCAGGGTGGGGTGCAGGGGAGCCTGGCTCATTTTCAATCCCATTTCTGTGTGGTATTCACATAACGACATAATTCTCTCTCCCAGGATTTTCCTGGGAAGCTGAAAGTCTGCGAGAAAGCTCAGTGAAGAAAAACAATTCTTATCTTCACCTGCTGCATCTGTTATTTGGCACATGTGGAATGTGTTATGGAGATTGTTTACCCAAAGTGATTGTTAATTGGGCACTGGTGATGGTGTTTTGGAGTGATTGATGTCCTGGGCTGCCAAGCAAATTGTGTTCTATTCCCCATCTGCATGGCAGCTGTCTTCTGTTCAGTGGGCAGTTTTCCTTATCTCTTCCACACCCACTCCTCCCTTATCTGCTGATAAGAGGCCATTGAATGTCACTGCATGGCTGATAAGAACTACAGCATCCCATTGGGAGATGTGAGCCCAGAGGGAGGAACCAAGCATTCCTGCCTGGATATAATCTGGGGATTCTGGAACACCAGCCAAGCATTCCTGCCTGGGTATAATCTGGAGATTCTGGAACACCAGCCAAGCATTCCTGCCTGGATATAATCTGGAGATTCTGGAACACCTGCCAAGCATTCCTGCCTGGATATAATCTGGGGATTCTGGAACACCAGCCAAGCATTCCTACCTGGATATAGTCTGGACATTCTGGAACACCAGCCAAGCATTCCTGCCTGGATATAATCTGGAGATTCTGGAACAGCAGCCAAGCATTCCTGCCTGGATATAATCTGGAGATTCTGGAACACCAGCACGGCTTCTCCACTGGATTTCCCAGAGGAACAGCAGCTGCCTCTGCCCCTGGATCTCCAGAGGAGACTCCACCCTTGTCCAGGATCCCTGCTCCAGCAGAACCACCCCTGACACTGCAGGAGGGCTGAGCCACAATTCCAATGGGACTGCTGCCAACACCCTGACCCACAGGGTGTCAGGCTGGGTTCTGACTCTGGCAGTGTTGGTTTACTTCACTGCATTGTTTATTTTATTTTTTATTTTCTTCCCTAATAAAGAACTGTGATCCCTGCTCCCATATTGTCACTGTCACATTTTCTGAAAAATCCCTTTGCCAGGATTTCTTCTCCCGGGAAGATGAGAAGCCTCAGAGAAAAAACAATATTATCTCATTTGCTTCTCCCTGTTTTGCTGCTTTGGAATGTGGCTGGAGATTGTTTACCAGCAGGTGCATGTTTGATTGGTTCCATGTGAATTGTTTTTAATTAATGACCAATCACAGCCAGCTTTGTCAGACTCTGAGGGGTCGGTCACGAGTTTTTCATTGTCATTCTTGTTAAGCCTTCTGCTGTATCCTTTCTCTATTCTGCAGTATAGTTTTAGTATAGTAATCGTTAGCATAATATAAATACATAAAATAATAAATTAGCCTTCTGAGAACATGGAGTCAGATTCTCAATTCCTCCCTTCATCCTGGGGACCCTGAAAATAGCGCACCATATTTTTTGCCTGAAAGCCCCCTTTCATTTCAAATTTATAACAATTTGGAGGGAGGAGTTTATATTTTGCATTTCAGGGGAGGATCCTGCATTCCTTAGCAGACACCTGGCTCTCCAAACTGAGACAATTTACCAATTATGTCAAAGCTGGGTTGTGACTGTCTGTAAGGGCTCAGGGGTTTCTTTTCATATCCTGTAGTAGTAAAATATAGAATTAGGATAGTTTAGTATAACATAGCACAGCTTAATAAAGCAATTGATCAGCCTCCTGAAACCATGGACTCAAAGCTCTCATTCCCTGCCTGGGGGTCGCCTAGCTGTGATAATTTCCGTGCCAAATCCCAGCCTGCAGCCACATCTGCTGAGCCTGCAGGAGCAGGTGCCCTTGTAATGTGATCTGCAGGCTTTTAAAGCTGCATTGATCAGCTGCAGGGCCTGCTCCTATTGATTGATCGATTGATTGGGGCCTGCAGCTGCACACTCCATCAATGGACCGAAAATGGGCAGGGAGAAGCAGCAGCAGTGATCTGATCCCCAAAGCCCTGCTGGTGGATTGGCTTCCTTAAATGGAACTTTAAATGGGGCTCCAAATGACTGGACTGCAGGCAATTATCTTCTAGCCAGCTTCCAGCTTGATTCTATACATTATTTATCCTCTGGAGGCACGCTGGGCTTTAGTTCTCATCCAGGAAAACATAATGGGAGCTACACAACAGCTCTGAAAAGCAAAGCAAGGTCAGGGCTCTGGGCAGGGCTGAAACACTCCAGTAAAAGCATTTGGAGGAGAATGTATCATCAAATAGCTGGAATATGGGTGTGCTGGTAAAAAAAATTGGAATTATCTAAAAAAACCCCTCAGTAATTCTGGATTTGACTCCCAGCTTTTGGGAGGTAAGGATTAATTAGAGCAGCCTCAGTTGGTGCTTTGCTCTCTGGGCAGGAAGGGGCTGAGTGATGGAAGAGAACTGGATCCAGGACAGCTGATGGGTTTTGTCCAGGTGTGGGGCTGCCACTGCTCAGCACCAAACGTGCCTCCCTCCCCAGGGAGTGACAGGAGCCCAGGCAGGGCTGGGGCTCTGCCCCAAAACTGTTCCTTAACAGCACCCCCAAAATCCAACCCAGCCTTATCTTGCTCCTTCCAACCCTGCCACCATTCCTGCTGGTGCAAAGGGGGCAGATCAGCCCCAGGGCACCCAGGGTGACCCCAGCAGGATCCTCTGCTCGCCCTGGTTGGGGCTGAAATCAGGAATATCCATCACATCTCCCATCTGCCCACCCCTGGTCTCCAGCAATAATGGATTGCTGACCCTTTGAGCCTCTTCCTTCTGGGTAACCGCAAATAGGGGCTGTGCCTTTGTTCATAATTCATTTCCCCCGTGGCCAATGAGGTCAGCAAATGGCATTTGCTAATGGTCCCTCCATCCCCCCATTCCTTACGGGCAGGTAATTTAATAGAGCTGATGTCTATATCCTTTAATAAATTGAATTAAAAACGTTGCAGCAGCTGCACGTGGAACAGAATCTCCAGCTGTTCAGCAGTAATTTATTCCTTTACTCCTGTTCCAGGCAGGTGCATCTCAGAGTGGTGCAGATCTGGGGCAGTGGATGGGAGTGTGGATGTGACAGCCTGGTCAGAGAGAGAAGCCAGATAAATCTTCCCAGGAATTGTTCTGGGGAACTTTGAGAAGGCTGAGAGAGAGAATTAAACCAATCTTGCAGCTGGTGTTTTGAGCAGTTGTTTTCTCATGTTTAACAAAGGGCGTTTTCTTAATTAGCCAGTGGTGCTGGGGTGTTGATTAAATGACCAATCAGGTGCCCCTGTATCAGAAGGGTGTATAAAGGAATGGGTTTCTGATAAAATCAGATTAACCAGCTGGAGAGACCCAGAGCCTGTGTGTGCCTCACTGCTGTTCCTGACTCAGCAGTGACATGAGAGCCCCCCTGCCTTGCACTACAGCAGGAATAAACCCAGGGCAATCACAGACCTGGCTCTCTGTTGGTGCAGCTGGGCAGATTTTTGTCCTCTCTCATTTTCATTGGAGTCACTGTTTATGTTCCTGGAGAACTGGGGGTTTCTGGGGTGGCAGTGGGGCTGAATGCAGGTCCCTACCCTGCTGTGGAAGTGCTCAGGGAATCACCTTCAGCCATCCCTGGAGCTGCTCCTGAAGCTGTTCCTGCCTGGGTTTTCTGCAGCAGGGGAAGATTTGCTCCTGTGTCAAAGCTGTGACATTGCCCAGGGAGGGCCTGGTCCACAGAAATAAACCCCAGGGACACCAAACTTGCTCTGACACCTCAAAACTGCCAGGGATTTTATTTTAAAATAAAATAGCCCTGAGCAAGGCACAGATAGTGACTGACAGTATCACGTCCACAACAGAGGTGCCCTTAAATGCTAATAAATTTCACATTTTCTTTAACATTCTGATAGCCAGCCCTGACTCTGTATTTCAGCCTATTCTCCCTCCTTCACAGTGCAGTGATTAATCAAGTAACTCATTAATAAACTCACCATTGATAACCTGTACCACAAAACACCCCAAGAGAATATAAAGAATATAATATAAAAATATAATATAAAAATAATATAAAATATATATTTATATAAATATAAAATATAAATTCCAGCTTTTCCTAAAAGGCTGCAACAAACACAGCAAATGCAACAGGAACATCCTTGGGAACCATTGCCAGGGCCACTGAAATAATCCGAACTCCATATTTAGCCAGGACAATCCAAATCTCCTTTGAAGCTGATTCATGGTTTTGATGCTTCTTGAGATCTGCAGATGAAAAAATCCAGAACAAGAAATTATTATTGCTATTATAATGTATAGAAATTTATTATTATTATTATTATTATTATTATTATTATTATTATTATTATATATCAATAATGTATAATATGCCATATATAATATATAATATGCAATATATAATATATAATATGTAATACATAATATATAATATATAGTATATTCTATATTCTATATTCTATATTATATTGTGTATTGTATATATTATACATTGTATATTGTATATTGTATATTGTATATTCTATATTCTATATTCTATATTCTATATTCTATATTCTATTGTATATATTATATATACAATAGTATATATAGTATGTATAATATATATTTATATCTAGTATATATTATATTTTTTATTATATTCTGTATAATGTTACTATTATGGATGAATATTATATATATGAATATTATAATATATTATTGTTATTATCATCTATAGAAACACCCCCTGAAATGAAATCACTGGGAAAACCTGAATGGTTCCTCTCCTCTTCATTTTCCCCCATCCTTTAATTCTGTTTCTTTGATGAACCCTCACATTTCAGGAGCCTGGGTTATTAATGCTCCTTTTGGAGCTGCACAAAGCGTGGTAGCAGCGAGCTGCTCGCAGAGGAAGCTCTGGGGGATCAGTTCCAAATGTTCCTGAGGAGTTTGTCAGCCCTGGAGACTTTGCTGAGCGGCGTGGGAGGGAGGAGAGAAGGGAGGACCTGCACTTTCCCAGTGCTTGGGAGCTGGATCCGTCCCCCTCGGGCTGCTCAGATGAAACGCTGCTGTACCTGGTGTCACACAGACAATTCTGTCTGCACAAACAGCTCGATGCAAATTACAGGGCTGGAGAAAAGGGATTTCCTAATTCCAAGCCCCCACTGAGGCTCTGAACTCCAGTGTTCACCCTCCACCCCCACATCCCCCAGCTGAGCGCGTCTGCATGGATGTGAAAGAGGGAGCAGTGACTACTGGAGCAGATTCCAAGGAAAAAGGAAAAGGTTTTTCCTCCACCTCACCAGCACCTCAGGAATATCCAGAATTTCAGGGCTCAGGAACAAATTTTCAAGTTCAGTCCTTGTAGAAAATTCTGGAAGTCGTGTTCCCAAAGGAGTCAGGAGTTGGGCTGGGTGAGATTTAGAGCCGAGGACAATGGGTGACATTTGGATTTGTGGCCACCAAAGGGAAATAAAACCCAAAACAGAGAGTTACAGATGCTAGGAGCAGGGATGGGGATTTTTCATGTGCTGCTCCCATGGATTGTTCTCTCTGTAGGGAGATTTCAGGCCAGGAATTGTTAACAAGGCAGATTCATTGTGGGACTACCCACAAGTGGCCTTGGCTGGTTCTGAAATTGAGGACAAACTGAATTTTAATGGTAAAAATATTTCTTTTTGCATCTATGTCACCATTTAAAACATTTTACAATTATTTACTGTGTGATCATAACGGAAAAAAACCCATAAAAGCTCAAAGGCTTACATTCAGAATTTTCTAAACACTACAGAGTTTAACTGGGGTTAAACATTACAGAAAGAAGATTAAAAAGTCAATATCTAAAGTTCAGCTCATTGTAAAAATCTACAAGTACTCTGGAAAAAAATATGCATTATCACTTAATTAAAAACTTTGTCATAGGGAAACAAGGCAACTGCGCAATGATGCTCACCATTATGGCATTTTAAAATAAAATATGGGAAGGCAAAAGAGATTCTAAAGCAAAAGTTAGAATTGGGGGTTTTTTTCTTATTAATAAATTATATATATAAATTATATATATATAAATATATATATCTATAAATATATTTTTATATATTTATATATATAAATATACATATATATTTTTATATATTTATATATAAATTATATATATTTATATATATTTATATATAATTATATATAAAAATTATATATATATATAAATTATATATATAAAAATATAAATTATATAAATATAAATTATATTATATTATATATAAAAATTCTGAACAAATGAAAGTAGGATTAAAAAAAAGAGCTGGAGGCAATGGCTGATGCACAGCATCCCAGGCTGGTTTGGGTTTGAAGGGACCTTGGATCCCACCTCGTTCCAGCCCCTGCCATGGGCAGGAACCTTCCCCTGGGCCAGGCTGCTGCACCCAGCCTGGCCCTGCTGCATCTTTCCCCTTCCCATTCCCCAAAGCTGCACACTGGACAATTTCTGAGAGTTTTACTGAGATCCTCTGTGGGAATCCCGGAGGAAAAAGAGGTTAAAGGAGTAGCTTGTACAGCAGGCAGTGCAAAGCAGCAGCAAAGAGCTTTTATTGCTGCCAATTCCTGCAAGAAATGGAAAAAAAAAATCGAGTTTTCCCCAGCCCAGCCCTTGTTCCAAGAAGTGCCAGTGATGGGGAATCGTTGCTGACTCACTCAGTGCTCCTTTAAAGAAGAAAATTGCTGCAGCATTCTCTGCGTGCGTCAAAGATTATTGCTGCTCCCGGAGGAAGATCCATGAGCACATGGGAAAGGATTCAGCAGCACCTCATGGCAGCTGCAGCCCTGCATCTTTATTTTAAAGCAATTTAAAATAAAGATTTCTTTTGACTGGGGCTGGGAGAGGGGAGGGAAGCGAGAGAGGAAGAGAGAAAAGAGAAACAAAAATCAGGTTGTGGGGAAAGAGTGAACTGCCTCCGTCCCTGCCACTGCGGGAAAGGCTCGGGCGGAGGAGCTGGGGAGTGACTCAGCATCTTCCTCTTCAGCATCCTCCTCATCATCCTCCTCCTCCTCAGCATCCTCCTCCTCATCATCCTCCTCCTCAGCATCCTCCTCCTCATCATCATCCTCCTCCTCCTCAGCATCCTCCTCCTCCTCAGCACCCCTCTCCAGCAGCAATCCCTGCAGGACAGACCCTGACCATGCCAGACCCCTCCCTGCAGCTGCTCCCCTGCCCCAAACCCTCCCTGCCCAAACCAGCACCCTCCAAAGCCACCCCGGCCTTGGCTGGTCCTGAAATTGAGGATTCTGGATTTTAAAATCCACAAACTGGATGTTAATGCTTTCTCAAATGGTAAAATGTTTCTTTCTGCATCTATTTCACCATTTTAAGCATTTTTCAATTATTTGCCATATGACCATAATGGACGAAAACCCATAAAAACTACCCCTACCCCCCTAAATTCCCTTCCCAGCGTCTGGTTCCAGGAGGAGCATCAGCAGAGCTGGGAAGGTCCCACCTTCCTGCAGGGACAGAGCTGGGATGTTCCCCCTTCTTGCAGGGACAGAGCTGGGATGTTCCCCTCTTCCACCTCAGTCATGTGGGGACTGTGGGGCACAAATTCTGATAGAGAGCCTGCAGTGGAATTAGGGAAACAGGCTGGGAAGGGGAAATGTTCACCAGAAAACAGAGACACCAGAGCTGCCGTCTTGGGTTTCTGTGGTTGAGATGACCCCGAGGTATTAGAAAGTCTCTTTTCCCCAGGGACAGAGCTGGGATGTTCCCCGTTCCTGCAGGGACAGAGCTGGGATGTTCCCCTCTTCCTGCAGGCACAGCAGCAGCAGTGCCGGGACGTTCCCAGCTCCCTCTGCAATCCAGGCCGACCACCACCACCCTCCCTGGGACCTGCAGGAATTGCTGCTCACTCCCACTCTGCCATTTCACCTCCCACTCACCAACAGCAGCTGATCCCTCTTGCCCTGCACCCCTATAAATTCTCCCAGAGCTGTAATTGATTTAATAATTGTCATGGGAGCAGCAAAAGGGGGGGAAGGGGGGCAAACTGCCAGACCCACAGAGCTGAGGCTGCTCTGCTGCTGCACAGGAAGGTGCACATGGGACAAACACCTGGGTTTGTTTGGTCAGGGGCTGGGGGCAGGTGGGGAACCCAATCCCACAATGGGGAACACAATCCCACGGTGGGGAACACAATCCCACAATGGGGAACCCAATCCCACAAAGGGGAACACAATCCCACAATGGGGAACACAATCCCACGGTGGAGACCCCTATCCCACAGCAGGGACCTGGGCCCTTCCCACCCCTGCTGCAGGACTGGCCCCAGTTCCTGCAGCCTGGCCTTGGTGCCCACAGGCTCTGCCATGTGCCAGGGCTTGGGAAAGGTGGCAGGAGTGAGGAAGAAGAGCCCCGAGGCTGTTACAAACCTGGGTGTTTCCATCTGTTCTCTCTATTCCTTATTTAACACCTTTCTCCTGACTGTTGCTGATTTGGGGTGTAAATGGACTTTTCCCCCCATGCAATTTTACCTGGCCTCATTAAAAACCAAACCACCTTCCCTGCCTGGACAAATCTGTTCTGCTCCCATGGACATCCCAATTTCCTTGCTGCAGCATTCTGGGCTCGTTGGGGTGAGTTTGATGTGGTGTAAAGCACAAACTGCAGCTCTCAGGGTGATGATGCCTGCAGATGCTAAAAGCCTGTTTAACCCTCTGGGAGCTGGGGCACAGCAGGAATTGCTGAGGGAAAAGGGAAACGGGCTCTTTGCAGCCCTTGGCTGGCTTGCAGCAGTTCTGCTGCTGGCCAAAGGTGGCCCGGAGCTCCTCCTTTCTGCGGGACTCTCCTCCTCTCTCCTCTCTCCTCCCAGGCTGGTGCAGCGTTGAACCTTTGCCAGGAGCTGGACCTGCTGCAGACGCAGCAGCAGCAGCTTTGCAGAGGGAGGAGGGAGCAGGCAGGTGGAGTGAATGCTCTCCCCGGGCTCCTCTTGACAGCAGGGCTCACACAGCCCCTTCTCCTCCTCCCCAGAGCATGCACAGCTCCCTGGGTCCCACCACTGCATTTACAGGGCACCGCCAAGGGCTCCTGCACGGGACCTTCCCCTCCTGTGCCCCTGGAAAAGGCCAAGTCCCTCTCTGCCACATCCCACTCCTCCCCAAGGATGCAGAGATGCTCCAGGCTTGCCCTGGGGCTGTCGCTGATGCTCTCCTGACACGCTGCACCTCGTGCGGGAGGTTTCCTCCACCCAAAGTCCAGCAGAAGGAGTTTCTGCTCTCCCTGCCCTCTCTTATCCCCCAAACTGCAGCTGCCGGGAGAGAATTCCCAGAAGGAGGCGCTGGAGGAGCCCCAAATTCCCCACGTTTTTCCCCAGGGACCGGCAAACCCAGGATTAACCCTCGCTGCGTCCTTTTCCTTCCTGTCCCACAGCACCTCCCAGCTCCGTGCTGCTGCTCCAGGGGTGAAGAGCTCCCGAGGGCTGACTTGGGTCAGGAGAGAGGGATGGCAGCTCCAGATTTGGACACTCTCGCCTAGCCCAAATGAAATCTGCAGGAGGTTTTTGGTTGGGCTTTTTTTCTCCTCCTCTGAGCTCAGTAGCCGCCTCCTGTTTTATTCAGCAGCAGCATTTCTGTCAGGAATTACTCCTCCCTTCCCCTTGGTTCACCCCCAGCTCCTCCACACACACACAGCCCCAAAAGGCACCTGCACCTGCCTCTGGCTGGGCCTTTGCTCCCTCCTGGCTGTGCAGGAGCTGCCAAAACACCTCCTCCTTCTGCAGCCAAATCTGCAGAGTCAGAGTCTCCAGCCAGCTCTGTGGTCCTAAAAGCATTCAGGTGTTCCCAAAATGAAAGGTGATTTTAGTGACAGGAGCAGCCCAGGCTGTGCTGCCTGTGTGCTTGGATCCCTTGGAAGGAGCCCTGCCACACTCCCAAAGCAATGAATCCAGCAGAAGGAGCAACAGAGCCTCACAGAGATGTGTCTGGGGAATGGGAAAACTTCCTCTTTTCTCTCTTCACCTGCACTCTGAAAAGAGAAGGGGAGATGGAAAACAAGTTGCTTGTAACCAAATTAAAATCAAGCAAAACAACCCCCAAAAAGTATTCAAGAAATTGCTTTCCATGATGTGCTACTGGCATAAAAAGCAAAGCCTCTTTTCCTGAAATCTAAAAATTTAGCTTGAGATCATAAGAAGCATTTTTGAAATCTTTTCCCCAGTACTTCAAAACTGCAGCTTGTACAAAATCTTCCCTGACACCTTCTAAGGGCCATTTCCCCTCAGGATGCCAAACCTCCATCCTAACTGGCCATGGATGCCATCTCCATGGCTCGTTGTTACTGCCACACATTGCAGGGCCACCTCAGTCATGTGGGGCACAAATTCTGATAGAGAGCCTGCAGTGGAATTAGGGAAACAGGCTGGGAAGGGGAAATGTTCACCAGAAAACAGAGACACCAGAGCTGCCGTCTTGGGTTTCTGTGGTTGAGATGACCCCGAGATATTAGAAAGTCTCTTTTCCCCAGCCCCACAACCGAAGAAGAAGTTGACATTCACCGGTTCTGCTTTTCAAGGTTGTTTATTTTCTCTTATCTGTTCCATTCTGTCTCTGACCTGCTGAGATCTGTCCAGGAGGTCAGTTTGAGGCACAGTCCCTGCCCTTGGGGTGCTGTTGGCTTTTTATACTAAGAACTACGGTAATTTATTTACAATAATTTTCCAATACCTATCACCTATGTCAGATAGTCTGTCTCTACTCTAAACCAATCCAAAATCACAGCAGAGGATGGAGGACAAGAAGAAGGAGAAGGAGAAGGAGAAGGAGAAGGAGAAGGAGAAGGAGAAGGAGAAGGAGAAGGAGAAGGAGAAGGAGAAGGAGAAGGACACGCCCAGATTCCTCCATCTTGCTTCTTGAACCCCCATTCTAAAGCCCCAAAATTCTACACTTTCACCCTGTGACGAATTCACTGTCATTCTGCTCAAACTCTTGTGGCTTGTAACTCTTCACACAAAGTTGGGAATTGTTTCCATGGGCTGAAATCAAAGGCTCAGGTGTTTGTGACTCTGTGCCAAGGTCTCTGAGCCCCCTGCCAGGGTCTCAAATCACCCAGAGCAGTCAGAGCAATCTCCTGGGTTCTGACACTGCTGCTTTGCAGAGCAGCTCTGAAGGTGTGTGAGGAGTGACTGACGCGCCCAAAGTCCTCCTTCAATCTCCTGACAGCCATTTCTGGGGTGTCTGTGAACTCACATCTGCTTTTCTCAGGGTATGAGAGACCTGCTGAGCCTCTGAGCACCAAGGAAACATTTCTCAAGCCACACAGGATTTTCCTCTAACACAGAGCCAGCTCCTGACCCTCCCCAGCCCTTCTGTAGTGCCACAGGGAGATGCAATCCTCTCCTTCTCAACAACACAAAGAACTTCAGGTGTTTTATCCTCTACCAACTGAAGATTTCCATGAATTTCAGCCCAAAGCATGGAAGTGGGAGGGAGGACCTTGGCTGGATATATAATGCACATGTAGCATCTCAAACAGCGGCACAAACACTCCTGGTTTGATGATTCAGTGAATTTCTCACTTGAAAATCAACTGCTGCCTTCTTTTCTCTCCTGGTTATTTCTTGTTCCTGTTGTTTTATCACTTTGGTGCCGTTATGCCACAAAAAGAGCTTTGTTCCAGGGCCACTGGAACACTGCAGAGCAGTGCTGTTGGTCAGGGAGCTCTCCCAGCTTTCCCAAAGGGTCATTCCAGCTGCACCAGGCACAAACCAGGGGGAATCCACCCCAAAACTTCTCCTGCAAAGCAGCAATGCTGCCCAGCTGCTTTATCGTGGAGTGGAAGGTGAAACAGGACCTTCCTTCAGCCTTTGAAATGTCCTTTTTACAGCTGAACAAACAGCCTCTCATGGATCCCAGGGGAGAAGCAGGAAAATGGGAAATAAAGGAGAAATATCATCCTTCCCAATCCCCTGCCTGCTCTCTGCAGCCCCAGCTCAGGTGCCTTGTCCTGCCTCAGGACAAATGGCCAAATTGTTCTCCTGGAAAAGCAGAGTCAAAGGTTCTGGAAAAGCAGAGTTAAAGGTTGTTCTGGAAAAGCAGAGCTAAAGGCTGTTCTCCTGGAAAAGCAGAGTTAAAGGTTGTTCTGGAGAAGCAGAGTTAAAGGTTGTTCTGGAAAAGCAGAGTCAAAGGTTCTGGAAAAGCAGAGTTAAAGATTCTGGAAAAGCAGAGTTAAAGGTTCTCCTGGAAAAGCAGAGTTAAAGGCTGTTCTCCTGGAAAAGCAGAGTTAAAGGCTGCTCTGGAAAAGCAGAGTTAAAGGTTGTTCTGGAGAAGCAGAGTTAAAGGCTGTTCTCCCAGAAAAGCAGAGTTAAAGGTTCTCCTGGAAAAGCAGAGTTAAAGGTTGTTCTGGAGAAGCAGAGTTAAAGGTTGTTCTGGAAAAGCAGAGTTAAAGGCTGCTCTGGAAAAGCAGAGTTAAAGCCATTTCCAGGCAGTTCTGATGGCCCTGTTTAGGAATCAGCAGAGCCTTGAAGATTTAGCTCTGATTTTTTGCTGTGGAGGCCTCAAAAGTGCAGCCCTTGCACTGCTGGGGGAATTTCACCCCATTGCCATGGGCCAGCCTGGGAAATGTCCCACAATTAATGTCCCACTTCCCTGTTAGTTAATTACTGGTGTCAGTTTCAATAATACATTTATTTTCTATAAAAGCCAAATTGATGCTGTAATTTCTACCAAGCTGAAGGCTTTGAAAGGCTCTGAAATTGTCACAATGCAAGTGCTGGAATACTGAAATATTCTGAATATCCTTAAAGTCTTGTCCAGAAAAACGCTCTGAACTCCTTTTGGTATCAGTGAAGTCTAGAGGAAACACCTTGGGAATGGGATTGGATAGAGGGAAAGATTGTGGGAAGAATAATAAATGTATATTTAACAAACCAGAAAAATATTATTTTGACGATGAAATCAACTGAAAAGAATTGGTAAAGATGTATTCATGTGAACATGATTAAAGCATTCAAATAAAATGTCTGAAACAGAAAGTTTAATACTCAAGATTTTACAATTTAAGGTTTTATTGAGGGTTATAGAAAGGACTAAGAGATAGAGATGTTAAAGGGGGAAAAAATTGAAAACCCAGCTGCAGTTTAAATGGAAGTGAAGTATTTATCAAAAAAATTGCACAGAGAAAAATATACAAAAATATTTCCCTCAAAAAATTGCAAAAATTAAAACCAGCAACTCCTTATCAGTAGTGGCAATAAAAACCCTGATTCTCCCAGTAACTTCTTGTCCAGGCTGGGTAATTTATAATTTCATCTCTGCCTCAGAGTGGTGCAAAGCCCTTTTCTCTCCAGGAGAAGAAGTGCCAGGGATGAAATAGCTGAAATGGAGATGAGTATTTGCAGACCTCTGCAAACCTCCCAATTAAGTGATGCTATTAAAATAAACCCAGAGTGGTGGGGGTGGTTCCTCTTCCATCCCACAGAAATCCTGGGCTCCATCCCTGAGGACAGCACAGGAGTGTGCAGCCTGCAGGGAGGGCTGGGGTGAGAGGTGAGCTGCTTTGGCTGCAGAATTCAGGGATTTTTATTCACAGACTGCAGAGCTGAGCACATTCAGCTGCCTTGAGCCACCTCACTGCAGCACAGCTCCCCCAGCTTTATTTCTCCCTGGGATCTGTGTTTTATGGGCAGCAGCTCGTGCCAGACTGGGAAATAAAGGGATTTTTACATCTTCCCAAGAAATGCTTTTCACTTGTGCCTGTGGGAATATGATTCACTCACTCCAGGGTGCCTTTGTGAACACCCTACGTGGATTTTATTGCTGCCTCTGCAGCAAGAGGAAAAAATATCCAAAGACTGAAATAACTGAATTATAGGGAAAGAATTCCTGAGCTGTTCATCCCCTTTCTGTGACGAAAGGAAGAACATCCTGGAATTCTCTGCTTCAGCTCCCTGCAGATAAAACCACAACCCTAAAATCTCTCTGCTTTTTAATTGTCCATGCAGCCCACAAATAAATGCTCTTTTGGACCTGTGTTTTATCTTTATTTTCATTCGTACTGGAAAGTTTTGGGACGGAAATGGAGTTATTATGAGCCTTCATGTGCTCTCAGCTGTGTTGTAAATGCAGTTTCTCTCTTCACCCTGTCACCAACAGGACTTACTTAAGCTGGCACAGCAAAAATGGGAAAATAGGGAAATATTTCACTGCTTCAGTGTGGCTATTTCTGTTGCTATGAGGATCCAATCCCAAAACATGAAGGAGATGAAATTTCTCCTGTTGAATCAGTTGTAGTTTTTAAAGCACATGTTCCTTCAGCAGCCAGCCCTCAACCAACACCACAAAAATGGAATTATTGTTAAAGACCACTTATATCTTTGCAGGGTTCCCAGAGCAGCTTTTTAGGGCACAACAAAGCTCAGCTCAGCTGAGATCATCAGGTGGCCTAAGTGGGGCCTGCAGTGAGGCCTAAAGTCAGGGGCAGCTTAAACCCAGCTCCTGGTGCTGCCCTGGGGCTGTTTCCTCACATGGGCAGAAATGCAATTAAAGCAAGGAGACTGCAAATCAACAAATTATCTCATTCCAAATGGGCTGGGAAGGTTTTGTCAGGAGTTTTATTTGTCTGGAGGAGCTGCCCCATCCCTGGAAGTGCCCAAGGCTGGGCTTGGCCTGCAGGAAGGGCCCATGGCAGGGGGTGGATAAAAGATCTTTTTTTAAGGTCCCTTCCACCCAAAGCACTCCAGGATTTGGCCAAAACCCCTCTCAGTGGATGATAAATTGCTGGAACCAAAAGCAAAACATCAATTTAATTGATTCTGGGAGATAAGAACCAGCCCTGGGAGCTGCCATCAGATGTTGAGGCCTAGATCAGAGGCCTGATCCAACAAGTAAACAGAGCTAATTAATGAATCTTCTAATTAAGTGTTCCCTGATACAGCTCAGATGAAAGAATTGGCTGCCTGCTTCTTCCAGCTCCTGTAATCAAGAGGCAGAACAAACTCAAAGTGAGCAAATTGCTGCTAGTGTGTGCAGAAATTGCTGTAAATAATAATAAAATAATGAAAGCTGCCCAGGCACCTTCTATATCTGTCACCAACAAAGCAAATAGTGGTTCAAAGGAGATAAATTAAACACTTATTTGCATTTCTTCTGAGTCTCCCAGAGACTGTAGTTCAGTCCTTGCAGACAAAATTCTGCTTTGGTTTGGAAATTCCCGTGAGTGTTGCCTCGTATTAAAAGGACTGCTTGGAATATAGGAAGAGGAGCTCCTAAAATGTGAGATTTTGTTCCAATTCATCAAAATAGATCAGAGCGTTTTCTTTCGCCTGTTTTAATTCAACTCATCAGACACTTTGATGTAATTTTAGATAAATACATAAGACCTGACATCAGAGCTATTGATCATATTTAGCTGTGAGAGTGCCTGATTCCCCACTCCCTCAGAGCTGGGCTTTTATGAGGTAGAAATTATTTTTTTAAAAAGGAAAACCAATGTTTTAGCCTTTTTATTTTTTACTCAGGACTGCTTGATCTCTGTGTAAATCCCAGCTAAGCAGGCGCAGCTCCTTCTGTGCTTCTGCAATGCACGAAGCTCCTGTACTTCTGTGCTTCAGCAGCAGACAATGAAGACTCTTCCTGAAATGCCCCCATTGCAGTTTCTGATGGGAAAGTCTTTATTTAAAAAAGGATAAAAAGGCAAACCCACCCAGAGTGGGGGCATTCAGGTAATTCCTGGTGCTCAGTGAGGCCCAGGCCAGAGCTCAGGTCTGAGCTGTTCCTTGAGGAAATGGCAGCTGCAGGTGGGGATGGGTTATTTATGGATGCAGCAGAGGGAAAGGAATGAACAGGGATGCTTTACTGGGGAGTTGCTGCTTTTCCTTGGGCAGCAGTGGGATTTGGAATCATGGAATTGGTTGGGTTGGGAGGAACTTCTAAATTAATCCAGTGCCATGCCCTGCCATGGGCAGGGACACCTCCTCTCAGGTTTCTGTGGTTGAAATGGCTCCTGAGGTGTTGGAAAGTCTCTTTTTCCCAGCCCAGAAACCAAAGAAGTCAAGATTCTTGGTTTCTGCTTTTCAAGGTTGTTTATTTTCTCTTGTCTATTCCATTCTTTCTGTGACCTGCTGAGATCTGTCCAGCAGGTCGGGTTGTGGCACAGTCCCTGCCCTTGGGGTGGTGTCGGCTTTTTATACTGAGAACTACCTGTGCTTTATTTACAATAATCTTCCAATATCTATCACCTGTGTTAGACAGTCTGTCTCTGCTCTAAACCAATCCAAAAATGTCACCATCACAGCAGAGGATGGAGGACAAGGAGAATAAGGAGAAGGAGAAGGAGAAGAAGAAGAAGAAGAAGAAGAAGAAGAAGAAGAAGAAGAACAAGAAGAAGAAGAAGAAGAAGAAGAAGAAGAAGAAGAAGAAGAAGAAGAAGAGGAAGAGGAAGAGGAAGAAGAGGAAGAGGAAGAAGAAGAAGAAGAGGAAGAAAAAGAAGAAGAAGAGGAAGAGGAAGAGGAAGAGGAAGAAGAGGAAGTGGAAGAAGAAGGAGGAGGACAGGACACACTCAGATTCCTCCATCTTGCTTCTTGAACCCCCATTCAAAAGCCCCAAAATTCTACTTTTTCACCCAGTGCCAAATTCACTGTCATTCTACTCAAACCCTTGTGGCTTGTAACTCCTCACCCAAAGTTGGGAATTGTTTCCATGGGCTGAAATCAAAGGCTCAGGTGTTTGTGACTCTGTGCCAAGGTCTCTGAGCCCCCTGCCAGGGTCTGGAATCACCCAGGGCAGCCAGAGGAATTTCTTGGGTTCTGACATCCTCCCACTGTCTCAGGCTGCTCCAACCTGGCCTTGGACACTTCCAGGGATGGGGCACATCCACTTCTGCACCATTCCTCAGAATAATTTGCATTATTTGGGTCACCCAGGGAATGTTTTCAAGAGGTGAACCTGGGTTTGGGATTCTCTGCCTGAACTGTTGATGGCCTGGGGACACTCACAAGCAGTAAGGGAGCAGCTTCAGCTCCACCAGGGCAAAGGGGGACAGTGCTGAGTTGCTGCAGGTGACACAAGAGGTACAGGCCACTCCATCCTGGCTGGAACCCACCCTGCTTGATCCCCTCCCTCTGCTCACAATATTGATTTTTCTAACACACATCCAGGGGCTTGATTATCCTCTGCATTAAGGCAGAAAGTAGCAAAAGGGACACAAAGGAAATGGTGGAATCTGGCAGCATTCCCCTGTGCCTGGAAATAAGAGTTTGGGGAGCAGGATGCCTTCAGGAATGCCTTTCTTTTCCTTTGAGTACCAAAGATCCATCCTCACCCTGAGTCCCATGGGGGTTCCACACTGCAGGGCTGGCTGCAGACACCCATCCTCCTCCCCGTGCTCATGGCACACAGCAAAGGGTTTTCCACTCAAAAAAAATGTGAGGAGGAATATTAACAGCCCACAGTTACAAGGCTTGTTTTTCTGGGATCTAAGGCACAGTGGTTTTTACAAGCTGAGGTACATTCCTTTATTAATACATGGCATAAGAAATGATAGCATTAATAATTAAATCTTGTGCTCAGGTTGCTGTAGGGCAGATTAGCATAAATCTATTGGCATGAAACAAGGTATTTCAGTTTGCAGGAGCTGAGAAAATATCCCAGAAAATATCCTGAATCCCTGAATCCCTGACCAACATGCTGGGAATCCTCCTCTCTACAGTGTCTCTATTCCTCATTTCTCACCCTTTCAAGCCCAATCTCTGCTACAGATAAAACAGATTAGCACAGAAGACTCTATCTTTGCATGTTCTGAATAATGAATGGCTGCTCTGACATGCATGAATGCAGCCAGGACTCAATTTAAAGACAAATGGTGAATAAAAATCCAGGCAAAGCCGAGCTTGCAGTGCTGGCTGCTGAGAGCAGCTGCACTGATCTTCAGGAGGACTCTGCAGATTTGCAGAATAAAGTCTCCCAGCAGCTCTGCTGGGATATAAGTGACACTTCAGCCTTGATGAGCTCTTGGTGCAGTTCATTCCACTCAGAATGAGCAGGGACTGCAGCTTTGTACCTGAGAGGCTTTGCCCTTCACAGCTCAATGATTCTCGTGTTTAAATTCCCTGAAACTCATGGAGAAGCTGTCATACAACAGGTGATGTTCTGTGTGAGGTCACTGGAAAATAGCAGGAAATACATTAAATCCACCCTGCTCTACCTTTCCTAAAAGGCTGCTATTAAATAAACATTTATTTGTGCCAGAAAAACCCAATTAGCACTGCAATTACTGACAGGCACATTAATTCATACACGTTAATAAGTCCTTCCCCTTTCTTTGGGAAGCACCTCAGCACTTTTGTGGTATCTATCAAGATGTCCCCCAATCTTTACTGACTTTTATTCCTTCCTTGAGAAAGCTTTTTTGTGATATGTTTGCCCTTCTGACTCCTAGAGATGAATTCTCATTGTCTTTTTGAGCCTCCCATGCAGTCTGTGCTCAACACATCTCTAATTTACCTCTGCTAAATCTCTACTACATAAATGCTGCTTTGTTTTAATCAACCAGTGGTAATAGCCTGGCCCTGAGGTAGCTGCAATGCAGCTGTCCAATTTAATCTCTGTATTAGCCAGATTAGACAAGGATAAATATCCTGTCCCTGTGATCCATGTCTCAGACAGACTTGGCTCCAGGGAATCTCAGGGAACCAGGAATCAGCGTGTTCTGCCAGGCCTGAGAACCACCTGTGTCTGCTGCTGCTGCTGCTTCCATGTAATGAAAGGACAAATAACAGTGCCAGGCTTGCCCTGAAGGCCAGGTTGGATGGAGCTTGGAGCAACCTAGGACAGTAGGAGGTGTTCCTGGGACAGTGGGATGTGTTCCTGCCCATGGCAGGGTGGGACTGGATGGGCTTTAAGGTGCCTCCCAACCCAAACCATTCCATGGTTCCATGATGCTGTAATTACCTGGTTATTAAGGACCACTTGTAACAAAGGACGTGGGGAGGATGCAGGGGCTCAAAGAGCAGTCAATACCTTGTGCTAACTGCAAACTGAAGGAAAAAAAAATATTCTATTTACACATCTGGGGGTTCTGAGCTGCAGCCAGGGATGGGTGTCCCACAGCCTCAGCCACAGCCTCGGGCTTGCAGCACATTCCCGAAGCTTCTGCCAGGGCAGCTGTGAAGAGGCAGCGCAGGGGTGTCAAACACAGCCGGGGGGTGCAGGTAGACCTGAGGGGAGCTGGATCGGAAAGGGCAGAGGTGGGCACGAAGGGGGGCCGGGAGGTGGCCCAGGGTGGCCCGAGGAGGGCTGAGACAGGGCTGAGCCGGGGCTGTTCCAGAGAGGGCCGGGCACAGGCATCCCTTCACGGCAGTGAAGCCCGGAGATGGCCGGAGCTGTCCAGGCATCCCTTCCCTGCTGTCATGCCTGGAGTTGTGCAGACATCCCTGCAGTGACGGCCGGAGCTGTCCAGACATCCCTGCGGGGATGGCCGGAGTTGTCCAGGCTTCGCTGCGGTCACGCCCGGAGCTGTCCAGCCATCCCTGCCGCGATGCCCGGAGCTGTCCAGACATCCCTGCCGTGACACCCGGACTGTCCGGGCATCCCTTCACGGCGGTCACGCCCGGAGCTGTCCAGGCACCACCGGGGCGAGGTCCGGCCCGGTGCCGCTGAGGCATCGCAGCAGCGAGGGAGGGCATGAATGGCTGGATCGCTCCGGGCACCCCCTCCCCGCGGCGGAGCCTGGACCACTCCGGGCGTCGCCTCCCCCGGCGATGTCGCCGCGCCCCGCCCCGTCCCCGCTCCGCCCGCCCTCCCCGCGCATAAATACCGGGCTGCGGGCGGCGCCCGCCGCAGAGCCGTCGCCGGAGCCGCCGCAGCCATGAGCTCGTACGGCTACGACCCGTTCTTCCCGTCCTACAAGCGGCGCTACGCGGACAGCCCGCGCATCCATGTGTCGGTGCGCAGCGGCGGCGGCTTCGGCTCGGCGCGCTCCGCGTACTCCAGCCTGTCCGCGCCCGTGTCCTCCGTGTCCGTGCGCCGCAGCTACGCCACCTCCAGCGCCTCCAGCTCGCTGCTGCACTCGGTGGACAGCCTGGACCTGAGCCAGGTGGCCGCCATCAGCAACGACCTCAAGTCCATCCGCAGCCAGGAGCGAGCGCAGCTGCAGGACCTCAACGACCGCTTCGCCTGCTTCATCGAGCGCGTCCACGAGCTGGAGCAGCAGAACAAGGTGCTGGAGGCCGAGCTGCTGGTGCTGCGGCAGAAGCACGCCGAGCCCTCCCGCTTCCGAGCGCTGTACGAGCAGGAGATCCGCGAGCTGCGCCTGGCCGCCGAGGAGGCGACGAGCGAGAAGCAGGCGCTGCAGGGCGAGCGGGAGAGCCTGGAGGAGACGCTGCGCGGGCTGCAGGCGCGCTACGAGGAGGAGGTGCTGAGCCGCGAGGACGCGGAGGCGCGGCTGCTCGAGGTGCGCAAGGGCGCGGACGAGGCGGCGCTGGCGCGGGCGGAGCTGGAGAAGCGCGTGGACAGCCTGCTGGACGAGCTGGCCTTCCTCAAGAAGGTGCACGAGGAGGAGCTGGCCGAGCTGCAGGCGCAGATCCAGTACGCGCACCTGTCCGTGGAGATGGACGTGTCGGCCAAGCCCGACCTGTCGGCCGCGCTGCGCGACATCCGCGCGCAGTACGAGAAGCTGGCGGCGCGCAACATGCAGAACGCCGAGGAGTGGTTCCGCAGCCGCTTCACCGTGCTCAGCGAGAGCGCCGCCAAGAACACGGACGCCGTGCGAGCCGCCAAGGACGAGGTGTCCGAGAGCCGCCGCCTGCTCAAAGCCAAGACGCTGGAGATCGAGGCCACCCGCGGCATGAACGAGGCGCTGGAGAAGCAGCTGCAGGAGCTGGAAGAGAAGCAGAGCGCGGATATCTCCGCCCTGCAGGTGAGGGGTGCGGGCTGGAAGGGTCCCGCGGGGGAGAGGGGTCGGGGTCCTTCAGGGGAGGGGATGATGGGGTGGGCAGGGTTCTGCGGGTCGGGAGAAATTGGGGTTTGAAGGGTTCTGTAAATGTGGGGATGGTGGGGTTTGGAAGGTTGTGAAGATGAAGGGATGATGGGGTTTGAAGGGTTCTGCGGGTCGGGAGAAATTGGGGTTTGAAGGGTTCTGAAGATGCGGGGATAACGGGGTTTGGAAGGTTCTGAAGATGCGGGGATGATGGGGTTTGAAGGGTTCTGCAGGTCAGGAGAAGTTGGGGCTTGAAGGGTCCAGAAGATGCGGGGATGGTGGGGTTTGAAGGGCTCTGCAGGTGAGGAATGATGGGGTTTGGAAGGTTCTGAAGATGCGGGGATGATGGGGTTTGAAGGGCTCTGCAGGTGAGACATGATGGGGTTTGAAGGGCTCTGCAGGCAACGGGAGTCAGGTTTTACAGGGTTCTGCAGGTGAGGGGTTTCAGGGTTTTCTGGGCTCTGCAGGTGAAGGGATGGACGTTGGGGTTTGAAAGGATCTGCAGGTGAGAGGAGTTGGGGTCTGCAGTCTCCCAGATGAGGGGATCAGGTCTGGGGGGCTGTCGGGGGCATCACTCCCGGTTTGTGCTGCAGATAAGGCATCCTGCAATCACACTGCAGAATGCCACAGAGCTCTAGAGCACGACGTGGTGTGGAAATCCAGACCCAAATCAGGATCTGAATTACCAAAATCTTACCAGGGACACTGCATATCTGAAATATGAGATGTTATAAAATCAGAATGGAAAATGCCCCTGATAAAGCCCAATATCCATGTGTCCATGTACAGATTCAGCCTGAACCAACGAAAAAATCATGGAATGTCCTGAGTTGGAAAGGACCCACAAGGATCATCAATGGATATCCCTAAGTTAAAATTAGAAAAAGCTCATAGAGGCCAAAATCAAAATGAAACAATACACAGATTTCATGGATGCTTTAGCACTTGGGTACCAGAAAATTGGGCTCTTTGTGTTAAATAGGACTGGAATAATGTGGAGCAGAAAACCTGCCAGGAATGATGCTTTTTGGCTGAGGGTGGAGTGGGAGCTGTGCAGTTTCTGTCTGCTAGAGCAGGATGAAATTAAAAGGATTGGAGAAATTCCTTGTGATTATTGCTAGACTTGAGAACAGAATTTTATGCTGTCAATATTGTTCCATCCAACAGGATACAATCAACAAATTGGAGAATGAGCTGAGAACCACAAAGAGTGAGATGGCTCGGTACTTGAAGGAATATCAGGACCTGCTCAATGTGAAAATGGCCCTGGACATCGAAATTGCAGCTTATAGGTATGGTGGGGGATGTTCTAAAGAGCCAGAGCTCAGAGCAGGTCCCATTCTCTTCAGGAGAATTCAGGGTATTTAGCATTCCCCCAGCAGAAATTTTCAGGGATCTGTGGCAGAGTTTAATCAGCTCCTCTCTATGTGCACACAGGATTTTTAGTTTGGCAATAAATGATCTCAGTTCTCCATCCTGACAGATGTTCTGTACTTGGGGAAGAGATTTTATATCAGTGGAATTCCTCAATACCAATGGCTCATTCTCAAAATGGCAAATCCCTCAAATGCCCTCAAGGACAGGGATTTTTTTCTAACTTGTAAATCTACAAATTAAATATTTTCCAGTAGAATTGCTGCTAAATAACTGTGATATTTTATCTCTGATACTGAACAGCATTTCAGTGGAAGCCACAAGGGGGAATACTGAGAGAGCAGCTCCAAGCCTTGTCTGACAGCTCAGCAGCAAATTGCTGCAGCTGCAGGGTGGCAAAATGCACCTCTAGTTTCACTTGCCAGGGGGACCTGGTTCTAGAGAGGTTTTAAGGAAAGGTATTTTAAAGAAAGGTGTTAATTCATGAAAAAATCATTTCTGAGTAAATGATTCCAAGCAAACAGGGTGGCACTGCCACAAAGTGCTTTAACAGCCACGCGTGCAGCCCGCAGGGCTCCTGCTGCAGCACAACCAGCTCATTTCCCCCCTGCTTTTATTTCTCCCTGCCAGGAAGCTGCTGGAGGGGGAGGAGACCCGGCTGAGCTTCACCAGCGTGGGCAGCATCACCAGCGGGTACAGCCAGAGCGCCCCCAGCTTCGGCAGGTCCGCCTACAGCGGCCTCCAGGCCAGCTCCTACCTGATGAGCGCCCGCTCCTTCCCCACCTACTACTCCAGCCACGTGCAGGAGGAGCAGATTGAGATCGAGGAAACCATCGAGGCTGCTAAAGCAGGAGAGGCCAAGGCAGCCCCTGCAGAAGAGGGTGAGGAGGAGGAGAAGGAGGAAGGAGAGGAGGAAGCAGGGGAAGAGGCTGAAGAAGAGGAGGAAGGTACTTAGAGTTGCTTTTAAATCCCTTTTATTCATGCTGCGCTCTGCTCCTAAGGGATAAATCCCAGAAATCCCAATGATTAAATCTAATGATTAAAGCTCTTTCCCTTTCTGCTCCTATGAGCCAAAGGATGGTGGGGTTAAGCACATGGAATTTCTGAATATTGAATTGGAGATAAGGTCAAGTGTTCAAATCAGGCAGATTGTAGGTTTCCAAAACCCCCAGTGACAATGCTCAGGTGTTACAGGCATCCTCAGAAAGAAGGACCAAGGACATCCTGAGCTAAATATGAATTCCCAAAGGGCAGCCTGAGATAATGGGAACATCAGCTGATGTGTGGGGCTGGAATTACTGGGTTCAGGGCACGGCACCATCACTGCTCTGCCAGGCACTGGTGGCCATTGAACTGTGAGGGGTTCGTTACTGTAAAGTTAATCATAGTGAAATTACAGCTAATTAAAGAGCCAATTGGAGAGCAGTGAAAGATAATTCAGGTCTTTGGATAAGGCTCTAAGCACTGAGTCCAGAACTGATATTTTTCCAGGCCATGATTTGTTTTTATTAAATATTTCACTCCCCCTGAAATCCAGGAGAAGCTGCTTGTGCAGTTCTGCTGTAGCTGCCAAAATGTGTGGGCTTGAATGGGATTCCCACTGAACTGGCCTCAGGAATTGTTCCTGGATGTGAAATATCTTTGTGTCCCTCAAAGGTGCCAAGGAGGAATCAGAAGAAGCCAAAGAGGGTGAGGAAGAGGAAGGAGAGGGGGAAGAAACAGCAGCAGAAGAAGGGGAGGAGTCCCAGGAAGCTGCTGAGGAAGGTGGTGAGGAGGAGAAGGAGGAGAAGGAGGAGAAGGAAGCAGCAGGAAAGGAGGAGAGCGAAGGCAAGAAGAAGGCTTGATCTGAGGGCAGCTTTCCATCAGCACCACGACTGACTGAGCTCCAGCTGCAGTCTCACCTATTTAATTCAGTGCCCACTGAGTTCCAGTCCATGATTATGATGTTTCTCCCTGTGCAGAGTCTGAGTTTGCTTGCAGAGCACCCAAGGCTTGCTCCCCGAGTGCCGCATGGTTCCACGTATGAGTTCAGGGCTTCTGTCCTTCCTGGGTGACCCAGAACCTTAACATTTCAAATGGGGGGGGAAAGAAGTGCTGGGAATGAAAGGTTACCTTTAACTTGCATTTAAACTAATTCTGGAAACGGTGGGTGGGGGAAGTGATGGAGGCTTCATTAAGTACGTGCAATAAAGCTGTCAATAAAGTTCAGAAATGCTTACACGGATTCCTCGTGCATGTCCTCTGTCACTGATGCCCTTAAAAGGTTGATAAAGGGCTTTATCCCACTCTTCTTGTGAATGAGAAGTGGGGAAAATCTCTTGGGTGTAAAATTTCACACATTTTATACCAATACCCTGGGGTGTGGTGGTGCCTGGGATGGGTCTCACTGGCTGAGGGTGCAACAAGCACGAGCTCCCTTCTGAAAAATGGGAATTTTGTCAAACCAACACAGAGGGGAAAGGAAAATGTGGCTGTTAAATTGTGGCAGGATTGTTCAGTGTCTGCAGGGTCAGCGAGGAGAGGGAAGAACAATTTAGGATGTAGGTGAGGCTTGGAGCAAAGGCTCTTCAAAAATCACATTAAAATCAGAACACGATGAGCAGTGAAAAGGGTGGGTGGTGCAGGGGAAGGAGCTCCTCTCTCCCCCGGGTGCTGTCTGAACTCAGCCCTGCCTCATTTTCTTCTGAGAACTTCCCAGGGCCTTTTGAAGTTTAGGCTGAGCTAAAAAAGGCACAAAAAGGAGCATCTCAAAGCAGCACAGCCTGGCAGTTCCACAAGCCATGTCCTGTGCTCTGAGCCTGTCAATGTTCAATTGCCTGAGGCTGATAGAGGAAAATTAAACCTTGTAAGGACAAGCACTGGGCCAATGCTGCCAATGAAACCAGTTTAAAGACACAAAACCCATGGAAATTTGAGTTAAAATAGGCATTAATGGCTCCACTAAACCTTACAGAAAGGTTTTCTGGATGAGTTTTTGCACAGGATTTTGGGGTAATTTGATTTTATGCACTGGTGCTGTGGTATCAGCTGGTTTGCATTGGTTCTCCTCAATGGTTTTGTCCAGAGAGAAAGGAAATCTCTTTTTTATACAAGTCTTTGGGGGGTACCAAAAGCATTTCCATGTATAAAGTGTGATAAAAAAGATTACCATGGATGAAGCAAGCACTTCAGATTATTATTTTCTTCCACATTCCCAAGAAAAGGAGCAAGAGAAAGAAAAAGAAGCTTGGTCAAACCATTCAGAAAAGCAGTAATCCCAGTAACTCACAGTTCCAGTATCATTTCCAATCTTTTTTTTCTCTACTTTCCTAGGAGTTTGACCCTTTTGAGAACCAGAAGTAAAATAATTTTCACTTTCTTCAGCAACACCTCTTAAATATTTATTTTCACGTTTCCCTCCTGCTTTTAATGGAGATTTTTCTCCCTGTGTTCAAACATTTCTTTTTACATTTCTCTCCTCTTTTAATGCAGATTTTTCTCCCTGTGTTTAAACATTTCTTTTTACATTTCCTTCCTCTTTTAATGCAGATTTTTCTCCCTGTGTTTAAACATTTCTTTTTACATTTCCCTCCTCTTTTAACATAGATTTTTCTTTTTTACATTTCCCTCCTCTTTCAATGGAGATTTTTCTCCCTGTGTTTAAACATTTCTTTTTACATTTCCCTCCTCTTTCAATGCAGATTTTTCTCCCTGTGCTTAAATATTTCCTTTTACATTTCCCTCCTCTTTTAACGGAGATTTTTCTCCCTGTGTTTATGCAGAGCCATTGCTACAAAGGAGATTTTATTTTCCCTCTGCAGGACAGGGGTGAGGAGAACCTGGGGACCTTGAAGTGCTCTTCACAGAGCCCTCAATATTTCTTTTTTACATTTCCCTCCTCTTTCAATGGAGATTTTTCTCCCTGTGTTTAAACATTTCTTTTTACATTTCCCTCCTCTTTTAACGGAGATTTTTCTTTTTTACATTTCCCTCCTCTTTTAACATAGATTTTTCTTTTTTACATTTCCCTCCTCTTTCAATGGAGATTTTTCTCCCTGTGTTTAAACATTTCTTTTTACATTTCCCTCCTCTTTTAATGGAGATTTTTCTTTTTTACATTTCCCTCCTCTTTTAATGGAGATTTTTCTTTTTTACATTTCCCTCCTCTTTTAATGGAGATTTTTCTTTTTTACATTTCTCTCCTCTTTCAATGGAGATTTTTCTCCCTGTGTTTAAATACTTCTATTTACATTTTCCCTCCTCTTTTACCTGATATTTTCCCCCCTGTGTTTATGCAGAGCCATTGCTACAAAGCAGATTTTATATTTTATTTTCCCTCTGCGGGACGGGGGTGAGGAGCCCTGGGGGAACCTGCAGGGTTGTTCATGATTCTGATTATGATTGCTACAAAGCAGATTTTATTTTCCCTCTGGAAAGGAGCAGGAGCACTGGGGGAACCTGCAGGGCTCTCACAGAGGTCTCTCAGGGCTGTGAGGGATGGAGGGAGCTGCTCTGGGGTGTGACAGCCCCAGCTCCCCCAGCAGACTGTTGGGGCTGCTGCTCGGAGATAAGGAATGGGAGCTGCTTCTCAGAAATGGGAGCTGCTTCTGGGAACTGCCCCAGTGCGCTCAGCTGGCTGCTCCTGAGGAGGGAAATGCTGTTCCAGCCCTGGGCAGAGCCCAGCAGGAGCATCAGAGGCAGAGCAGAGCTGGACAGCTGGGCTGGAGAGAGCACTGACCAGGGGTGGAAGGACAGGGCAGGGGAGAGTGGCTTCAAATGGCCTCAAACTGGCAGGGAGGAGCTTTAGATGGGATATGGGGAGGGAATTCCTTATTCAGAGGGTCTTGAGGGGATGAGATGGAATTCCCAGAGCAGCTGGGGCTGCCCCTGGATCCCTGGCAGTGCCCAAGGCCAGGCTGGACACTGGGACAGGGGAAGGTGTCCCTGCCATGGGCAGGTGGGACTGGAGGGGCTTTAAGGTCCCTTCCAACCAAACCATTCCATGATTCATCAAACCCTGCCTTTCTCCAAGCACTCTGAGCTCCTTTAACTCTTCCAACCCCAAAATTTTCATCTCCTTTCACAATGCTTTTTTGCTGACTAACTCTTCCTTCCCTCAGCCCTTTGCATCCCTCTTGCTTTTGGGAAGTGAAGCTCCCTGTGCACCCAGGGCTGTTTCAGAGCAGCACACACAGAGCTGCAGCAGCTCTGCCCTCCCTGTGCACCCAGGGCAGCTCCAGAGCAGCCCCCAGAGCTGCAGCAGCTCTCTGCTCTCTCCTGCAGCCGTTCCCAGGCTGGTCCCTGCTCCCTGGGTTATTTTTAATGCCTTGCAGCTCCGCAGGCTGAGTCAGCCAAGCAGGAGCTGCAGCAGGGCTGGCTCTGCAGGGGCACCAGGCTGGGTTCCCCACTCCTGCCCTCTGCCCAGCCCGGTGGGGAGCCCGGGCCGGGCTCCTGTGCCCCAGCAGCTCCAGGGCTGGGGATGGATCCTGCTGCCAGCACTCCTTACCTTGGAGAACCCAGGGCTGCCTTTGACGCAATGCAGTAAAAGCTGGCACAGGGAGCCTCAGGAGAAACTTTCAGCCCAGTTGCAGCTGCAAGTGAAGCCAGAAGTGTCCCGGGGGTCTTTCCTGCTCTTTGGGGCTGGATCAGGCTGAGATCTCACCCCAGGGAGGTGCTGGGTGCTTTCCCCGAGGTGCACACACAGCCCCTCACACCCCCTCTCCCCTCACAGGGGAACGCCTGCACAGAACACCCACAGCCCAGAAATTCACCTTTAATAACTCAACAATTAACAGCCCATCGTTTCCTGCCACCCAGATTAGTTAGGGATGCTTTAATCCTGAAAAAGCAGCAATAAAGCCCGAGTGTGGATGGGGAGAGCACAAACCCTGATGACTGGAGAAAATTCTGGTGCCTGACTCAGCTCCCTGGCAAATGCATCCTGTTTGTGTTTTGTAATGCTTCTCAGCTTGTTCCCACCTGGAATTTTGTTCTGGGATGCTGAAAAATAACTCTGGCATCTCCACGAGCCAGCACAGGAAAAAGATCCTGGTTTAGAGCCCTCCAGCTCTTGAAGCCACGGTGGTCTAAATATCCCACCTTAAAAGAGATGCAGAAATCTTCACTGTAAATTCCTTTAATTATTATTTTTCCCCTGCATGGATTTTTTTCCTATTGTTTAATGAACTTCTCTGTCTGAAAATAATTATTCCCATCACTGGTTCTGTGCAGTCTGGAGGAGTAATTGGTGCAGAACAGGCAAATAACATCCTATTTATGCCTCTCTGCCCGGGAATGGTGCTCTCCTTTGAAACTGTTTGATTGCAGATGTCAGTAGACAAAACCTCTTGGCACCATTAAATATTAATCAGTTCTTACAGTTTTATAAACATTTAAAAATGTGTTAACCACTTGCTTGTTCCTCTTAGGACTTGCTGGGAACATCTGCAGTGGGAAATGGGCTAAACACACAAATCCAGTGTGCTGGAGCAGGGGGAAAACACACTTGTGGGTAATAACTGAAAGCTGGGAGGGTGAAAGGGGTGAAATGAGGATGTTGTGGAACACATAATTCCACATTAAATATTGGTCTCTGGTTCAGTGCTGGTGTTCTCTTGGAAACTGTGTTTAAATCTAAGGGGAAAACACCTTTGATTCTCACAAACCTTTGGGCACTTTGTGCTTTTACACAATTTGATGTAGATACCAAAAAACAGGGGATTTCTACACTCCTTGTTCCTAAAGGTAAAGTTATTTTTGTGTCACACCCACACAGGACTATGGAGAAGCTGCTGTTTAATTTGCTAACTCTGCTTTAATTAAACATCACTCAGCAGCCAAGCTGTGGAGCACAGATTCCCATTATTGATAGCAGCAGGAGAAACATCCATTGCTTTGCTCCACAGACACCCAGATTCATTTGGAAGCTTTATCTGCTGTGGGCTCTCCACCACTTCTCCAGTGAAGAATGTGCTGAACCCTTTCAATTAAAAACTCCTTGATCTTCAATTATTGATGGGGTGAAGGCACGTGGAAATTCTAGATTTTGATCAGACCCTCAGTCAGGCAACAGATTTCAGGGTAGTCCACGGCCTGAATCCAGGCATGGAAATTATTTGCATTTCTTTGTGAGATGTGGGAGGTGGGGCAGCAGCTGCACTCTTCATTTTCCTTTTGAAATGGGAAGCAAAACCAAAATTAATCCTATAATGACCAATTAATTCTCACATTGGAGTTGGGGCTTTATCTTCTCCCCTTTTTTCCTTTGTTTCCATTTATTTTTCCATGTAGAGCAATTTTTGATTGGCTTTGTTCTTAACAAAAGAACAAATTAACCCCCTTGGGTTAATTTTTGGTTTTAGAATTTTCTGTTTAGAGGCAAATTGAACTTTTTGATCATTGGACCCAGAGAATAAATAAGGAGGTTCCAATAAAATTAAGGCAAGAGGGGGTAAAATAACCAGAGCCAAGCCTGTTCTGAGGGCTTGGTTGAGTCCCTTAATGGGTTTTTGCTCAGTTGAGTGACAAACTGGCGCCACAGAAGATGCCACACCCAGCCTCTCTCCCCAGGAAAATCCAGGAATCGTTTGGAAATTGCCTCTGTGTGTGTGGATGTTGGGGTGTAAGGAGGATAACAACACCTGCAGCAGATTTTAACAAACAGGACTGGGGGCTTAGAGTCTTCCCCTTCCTAAAAAAAAACAATTGCAACCCCTCGAAGCACCTCAAGGCCAGGCAGAGGTGTTCTATGGACTCCTCTTTCCTCTAGAAAATTTGGGATGTAGCTCTTATTTTCCTAATTGAGCCTTTGTGTTGTTAGAGGAATTTTGTCCATCATATCCAATTCCCAGGGCACAGAACATCCTGAGCTGGATGGGACCCCCAAGGACAATCAAAGTCCAACTCCAGACAAAAGAGAACACCAAGGAGAAGAACCTCAACCAATTACCAACCCATGCAGCCGCATTCCCATTCAGGAGAGAGCACCCAGCTTAGGGAGGGGTTTAAATTGGGAAAAACTCATCAGAACAAGTCATGTTTTCGTATTGACCTTTATTGAGCAAGAACTGCTGTGACTGTTTTACATCAAACAACAAAAGGTTGCGTACTGTGCATGTCAACAAGGTTCTCCCAGGAGCAAAAGTCCACCCTAATTGCACCAGTGAGGTAAACATAATTAGTTATAAGTAGCTTTTTTTTATTTTTTAAGGCTAGGAGAGTTCTGGTTCTCATGAATACTCTATGACTGTTTTCAGTTTGGTTTTGGCTCAGTTGGTTCTTTGCATAATACATCTGAACTCGCTCCTCAGATATGTCCCTCCAACAGCTCAGGAAATTCAGAAAAGCTTCCTCTGCACATTTCATCTCATGCACTAGTAGTAGTAGTATTTTTTTGTAGATCCCCAAGCTCTGTGGAGGGAGTACATCTTGAGCCTGCATGCATTCCCCCCCCCTTCCCTATATTGCACGAAAAAGTAAAATACTGTGTGTCTGGAGCCTCCGTGAGAGAACCCGATCTGCTTTGAAGCCGTCACCCACATGCATTTTGCAGCTGTCTATGGCTTAACCTTTTGCACCGACCCAAGCTCTTGAATTGGTTTGAATTTTAGCTATGGTTGCTTTTATTCGCTCTCTTTAATCTCCTTTACTACAGCATGTGAAGTGACTTTCTCCACTTTCTTGGTGGACACCAACTTCTCCTCAAAGCTCTCTTCGTGCTCCTCCACCTTCTGAGTGACGGTCACCGACTTCGTGATGAACGTGGTGCCGCTGTCCCCGCCCTCCCCGGTGATTTTCTCTGCCTTTTTGGTTACCACGATTTTCTCAGCCTTGTCATCCACAGGGCTCACGTCGAGGCCGTTAGTGACCACTCCCTTGTCTTCCTCCTCCTTCTCCTTGGACTCCTCCTCCTTCTTCTCCTCCACCTCCCCGTTGACCGCGATGTCCTCTTTCCTGGACTCCTTCTCGGCCTCGGCGCTCACTTTCGTGACCTTGGTGACAGTGACGGTCTCTTCCACCACAGCCTTGGCATCCTTGCCTGGGGAGGGAGGTTTCTCCGGGGACCGCGGCTTCTCGGGGCTCGCGGCCTTCTCGGGGGTGCGCGGCTTCTCAGGGCTGGCCGGCTTCTCGGGGGAGCGCGCCTTCTCCGGGGGTGCCAGCTTCTCGGGGGGTGCCAGCTTCTCCGGGGCCACGGCCTTCTCGGGGCTGGCAGCTTTCTCTGGGGTGGCAGCTTTCTCGGGGGTGGCAGCCTTTTCTGGGGTGGCAGCTTTCTCTGGGGTGGCAGCTTTCTCCGGGGTCACAGCCTTCTCGGGGGTGGCAGGTTTCTCCGGGGAGGTCACCTTTGGTGTGGCAGGTTTCTCTGGAGATGCAGCTTTCTCCTCCTCCTTGGCCGCCTTCTCCACTTTCTCCACCTTCTGTTCCTTTGCTGCTTCCGCGGCTTTTTCTTTGGGGGCAGCCTTGGCAGGCTCTGTTACAGGGGATTTGGGGGGGGACTTTACGGGAGGTGTTTTGACCTTCTCTGCCTTTGCCGGTACCTCTTCAGCTTTGCCCTTGGCCTCAGGTTTTTCCTCCTCTTCCTCAGCTTCCTCCCCTTCTTCCTTTTCCTCGATTTCTTCTTTTTCAGAGCCACCTTCTTCTGCAGCGTCAGATTTTGCAGCTTCTTCTTCCTCCTCTGCTTCCTCTTCCTCCTTCTCTTCCTCCTCGGCTGCAGCTTCTTGTTCTGCAGGAGCTTCTTCCTCTGCAGCTTCTTCTGCTTTTTCTTCCTCCTGTTCCTCTTGCTGTGCCTTGGCTGCCATTTCTTCTGCGATGGCTGCCAGGGCATCTTCCATTTCAGACTTTTCATCCTCCACCTTCGTCTCTTCAATGATTTCTTCTACAAACTTGTGCTGGACCTTCAGCTTTGGTGGTTCGATTTTTGTTTTCTGGATTTTGGTGGATGCTATTGTGACAGATGGTTGTCTGTGTGTGAATATGGGACCAGTAATGCTTCCAGAGAAGGCACTGAATCTTGTCTCCTCACCCTCCAGCAGCTTCCTAAGGGAATCAGGAGGAGAGAAAAAAAGAAAATGAGCATAAAAAACCAAAATAAGGGACAGCTATGGGAATAATTGTGTCTGTCCCATCCTTGGAAGTGTCCAAGGCCAGGCTGGACGGAGCTTGGAGCAGCTTGGGATCATGGAAGGTGTCCCCGCTTTGGGATGGACTTTAAGGTCTCTTCCATCCCAAACCATTCCAGGATTCCATAACATTTCCCTGCTGTACTATTCCCCTGCCAGCAGGATGGGACCAGTTTGCTGTGGAATGTGCTGGAACTGTCCAGGGCCATCCACTGCTCACAGCCCCAGCCCAGCTTTCCTTGAATCTGCTCTTTTTGCTAACTCACATTCAGCAGTTTTTAGCTTGGTATTGCTTATGACTAGTGTGATACCTTCAGTGATCAGTTAATATTCATCTTTACTGTCAGAAAGCTTCATTGTGGTGTAAATCAGCAGGGATTAGGACAAACTAGGTAATTTAATAGGATTCATTATGACTTAGGCAAACAGAACTTGACACAGCCAACAGACCCAAATCAAATATTGTGTCTGAGACAGTCACAGCTGATTAGAGCACGTGTTCTAATTTCATAATTTGGGCATCCACCTTTTCTCTGTGGGAATATGAGAACTCGAGGCTTCAGCTGACTTTGGCAGCAGGCAGCTACAGCCCCTGGCACGTCTGTGTGTCTGAGCAACCTCAGAAATTTCAACAGATCTTGAGACAGGGGTGGGGTTTTGTTGTTTTTACTTTTCTTCTGTTCAAATGTTTTTCATCTAAGCCTGTGACCCAGAAAAATCAGGAGCTCTCCAGTGAGAGTTCTGAAGTGATACAGAGGAGACTAAAAAAACCTGCCAGGTGATGGCAACAGCAAGCAGCGCTCAGCTCGAGATTAGAGCAGATGCCTCTGAAGGAAAGTTGAGCAAGAAAAGTAAAAGTGTTTGTGACAGACAGATCAGCACTCACTGCCTCAAACCATGATCAAGCAAATTCACTGTCTCTCGCAGGCGATAAAAGGGAGCTCTGGTGACAAGCCCTGCATGCCTGGCATCTGCAAAGCAGACGGGAATTAAAAATAACCTCGTCTTTCGCTGCATCTGCTGCTCTGCAGCCAAGGACAGGATGCGGCACGGGAGCCGGCACTGAGTCACGCTGTGCCGTGCCCGGGGGCTCGCTGGCAGCTCTGCTGATCCCTAATGACCTTCCGGGCTCTCTAAGGGCTGCAGGGATGCAGCCGAGCTCTCATTTCACCCGTGTTCACTGCCTGCAGATATTGCTTAGCTGTGGTAAAGCTTCCTGAGCCAGCAGCATCCGCAGTGCTATTAATATTCCAGACGTGTCTGCAAAGATCCCACTGTACCTGTATGCAGCAATTTCGATGTCCAGGGCCATCTTGACATTGAGGAGGTCCTGGTACTCCCGCAAGTGACGAGCCATTTCCCACTTGGTTCCTCTGAGCTCGTTTTCCAGCTGGTGAATCGTGTCCTGCAAGGGAGACGCAGAAAACCCCTGTGACACAGGCAGAGCCGCGCGGGGGCACAGAGCGGGCACAACTTCTCTGCGGGCACTTTTAGAAACTCTTCCCGCCGCTCGGGGAGGCAGGGCTGCCACCAGAGCAGGACCCGCCCGCTCCCACCGCATCGTCCCCCCGACCTCCGCATCCCTGCATCCCGCGCTGCGGAGCCGGCACAGGGCGCGTCCCGCATCCCTCCCGCACCTCCTGCTCCCGGAGCCGGCACCGGGCACCTCCCGCACCCTCCTCCCGGATCACCGGGCACCTCCCGCATTTCCTCCTCCCGCCACACCGGGCACCTCCCGCATCCCTCCCAGCCGGCACCTCCCGCATCCTCCCCCCCGGAGCCGGCACCGATTCCCCCGGCGGGCTCGGGACAGCCCCGCGCCGCCGCCCCGGTACCTGGTAGGTGGTGAGGTCGTTGTTGTGGCGCTCCTCGATGTCGCTGAGCTGCCTCTCCAGCGACTCCTTGGTGCCGCGCACCGACTCGAGCTCGATGCTCTTGGACTGGAGCTGCCGGCGGTACTCGGCGATTTCCTCCTTGGCGGAGCGGATCGCCTCCTTGTTCTGCTCGGCCGCCTCGGTGAGCTTGGCGTAGCGGCACTTGAACCACTCCTCGGCCTGGTGCATGTTGTGGTCGGACTGGCACTCGAGCTGGGCGCGGATCTCCTTCAGCGCCGTCGTCAGGTCCGTCTTCAGGTAGTCCTTCCTCTCCACGGTGGCGTGGGACGCCTGCAGCTGCGCCAGCAGCTCGGCCACCTCCTCCTCGTGGTTGCCCCTGAGGAAGGCCACCTCGTCCTGCAGCGACTGCACCTTCTTGTCCAGCTCGGCGCGCATCAGCGAGGCCTCCTCCATCTCCTTGCGCAGGGCGCGGATCGTCGCCTCCGTCTCGTCGCGCAGCCGCGCCTCATCCTCGAAGCGCTCCCGCAGGCGCTGGATGTCCTCCTCGATGTGCTCCGAGTCCAGCTGGATCTGCGCCTTCTCGTGGCTCACCTGCTCCAGCGCCCCGCGCAGCTCCCGCAGCTCCTGCTCGTAGGCGTCGCTGAGCTGCGCCCGCCCGGCGTGCTTCTGCCGCAGCGCCGCCAGCTCCGCCTCGATCTCCTTGTTCTGCTGCTCCAGGTAATGCACCTTCTCGATGTAGCCGGCGAAGCGGTCGTTGAGCCCCTGCAGCTGCTCCTTCTCGTTGGAGCGGCTCAGCTTGAGCTCGGCCGCGCCGTTGAGCAGCGAGGACTGGCTCACGTCCAGGCTCTCGGCCGAGCTCAGCACCGTGGAGCCGTAGGCGGCCCGCGGGCCGCCCAGGTTGGGGCGCTTGTAGGAGGAGGACACGGTGCTGCCCGAGCCCCGCGACCACGACTGCGAGCGGAAGCCGCTGGACGGGGAGGCGCTGGCGCGGCTGTAGGTGGCCCGGGTCTCGGTCACCCGGCGGTACGAGGGGTTGCCCAGGGGCTCCATGGTGTAGCTCATGGTGGGGCGCTGGGGGCGGCGGTGCGGGGCTGCTCCGGCCGCCGCCGCCCCTTTTATAGCCCCGCCGGGGCGGCCCCGCACACGTGTGCGGGGGGCGGCTCCCCCCGGCCCGGCCCCGGCCCGCCCCGCGCCCCGCCCCGGCTCCCCCTTCCATCCTTCCCTCCTTCCTTCCCTGGCGCCCCTCGCCTTGTCCCGGCCGCCCCTGCCCGGCCCCTGCCCCTCCCCGCTGCCCCTTCCCCATTCCCCGCTCCCCGCTCCCCTTGCTGCCCCCGCTCCCTGCCCCCTCCCCGTTGCCCACCCACTCCCCCCTTGTCTCCGCTGCCCCCATCTCTCCTTTCTCCCTCCCGCTGCCCCCTTCCCTTCCCCGTGTTCCTTCCCCCTTGCCCGGCTTCCCTCCCCCCCTTCCCTCGGCCAGCACCCTCTTCCTTTCCTTCCTTCCATTCTTTCCTTCCTTTCTTTTTTCCTCCCTTACTTCCCATTCTTCCCTTTCTTTGTCCCTTCCCTTCCTTTTGTTTTTTGTTGGTTTTTTAATTTTCCCCCTACTCTTGCTTTCCTGCCTTTCATTTCTTTCCCCTATTTTTTTTCCCATTCCTCGTCACTCTTCTCCCTCTTTTCCTCTGTTTTCTCTCCGGCAGCGCCCAGGGCAGAGCGGAGCGCGGTGCCGGCCCCGGGCCGCTGCCGGGGCTGCAGAGCGGGGTAGGGCCGGGGCTGGGAACGGGAACGGGATGCGGGATGCGGGATGCGGGATCAGCGCCTCCATCACCACGGACAGCTCCGGCCCCGCGGGCTGGGGGTCGGACCGGCCTGCAGCGGGGCTCGGGGGGCATCGGGGGGCACAGGGAGCCGCAGATGGGTGGAGAGGGTTGTTCCCCCATGCCCTGTCCCCCGTCCCCAGGCGGGGCTGGCTGTGAAGGTCGCAGCGGGGGAGGCGCTCGCCGGGGCTCTGCGGCACCGAGCGCTCCCCGCACCGGCCCCGGGGGCTCTGCGGAGGGGCGGGGGGACCCTGGAGCGCTCAGCAAGAGTTTGGGAGACCCCCGGCATCCCAAATCCTTGCTCTTGGTTCTTCCCTTCCTCTCTTTCTTCCTTTCTCTTTTCTCTTCTCTTTTCCTCCCACCCATCCGCTCTGATCTAACGCTTGGTGCATTGCTCAGAATGAATAATAAATTGTTTGAAACCTTGGTAGAAATTACGTTTCTGGGGGGAAAATAGATTTTGTATGGGCTGCATGACAGTGCCTGGCTGCCATCCAGGCTCCGAACCCTCCTGGAGGGATTACAGCTGCGGAGGAAACGGATTAGTAAACTGCAAAGAGAAAATAAAAATCCATAAAACAACCAAAAAAACCCCAAAACTGACGGTGCTAGAAAAAGCCCTGCCACAGCTCGCGTGGAAAAGCAGAGGGACGCCGAGGGGGGAGAGGTAACTCCTCACTCAGACGGTGCAGAAAGGGCTCTGCTGTGATCACAGCCGGAATTTTTGAGCAGACGAGCCTGTGAAAGGCAAACCCCCCTGGCAAGCCGGTTCCTGGTGGGATGGTGTGGCCGGGCAGCGCTCGGGGACAGGGTTAAACTTGGCCGGGCACACGGAGCCTCGCACCCCCGGCGGCTCATTAACATGACGCTGTCATAGGACTGCAGCACTGCAGTCAGGCACTGCCCGGGTTTAGCCCGGGTTTATCCCGGGATTGCTCCGAGCACGGACAGCTCCAGCCCTGCCTCACCCCCCAGACCATCCCCACAGCACAGGGGCTTTGTGCTAATGAAGCAATCGCGGATTCAAAACCTGCCTCGTTCATTTTGCTGAAAGTTTCTGCCATAGGCACAAACCCCTTTGGATTTCATTGGGAGCGAAAATAAAATTACTGCCTGTCAGGGCATTGCATTTTGTTTCTTTTTAGGGTGAAAGATATGTTATGATCTGGTCTATTAATGGGGTTTTTCCCCCTGATAATAGAGATTGGGAGGGGGAACAGATCATGGTTTAACCCATGAGGAAGACTCACTGCATAAGGAAACACAGAGTTAACAGAGGTGCTGGGGAGCTTTTATTATCCTTTTAATCTCCTGACAACAAGGACTGGCAGATGGAACTTTGTAATAAAACTCCCTCTCATTAAATACCTCGGTGTTTGAAATCCATTTACCCTGTATGCAAAATAAATTGTTGCTTTATAACCAGGCAGGGCTAAGTTTGATTTATTTATTTAATAGTGATACCAAGCAATGCAAACTTTTATGGAACACAATGCATCCCATGTATACAGGGATTGCTTTAAAAATCAGGATATTTAGAAGGGGAAAAGTTGGCATTCACGGAGGTGTGTAGTGCAGAAATTCTGAAATAAAATTCATCGTTTTAATTGAAAACAGAGCCTTGCAGTGTGAATTTCTGCTCTCTAATCAGATGCAGGGGGACAGAGCTCCTGCTACATTATCCTGAAGGTGGTTTGAAGGTTAAAGTGAGTCAGGGAAATCAGTCTGAGATGTTCCCTCTTTTCTGATGAGTAATTAAACCCTTTTCCCTTTCTGTCTGGAGATATTGAAATGCAGGCTGATATTTCTGCTGAAGGAGAATTGTTTTTGCCTCAAAGTTGACCAAAGCAGAGCAAAGCTGATGTCTCAGGATTGAGGCAGGAGGAGGGAAGGGGCACTCCCATGCAAAGGGAAAGCAGCAGCATCGATTTTAATCTTGATTGTCCACTACTGACAAACCTGCAGGGAGGGGAGGGGGACACTGAGTCCTGCAGCTTCCTTAAAAAATTAAGAGAAAAGGAAAGAAAAATACAGAAAGTGGAGTAGCACAACAGCCTGGCTGCTGCCAGGGAAAGATCAAAATACATCCAATGATAATGAATTCATTTGAATATATTAAGAAAGTATTGAATCAGATGGGTGGAATAAAAGAGGGGGCTGGGTGGGGTTTTTTATGTTGGAGAGAGGCAGCAGGATGAAGGCACTGTGCAGGTAATGCAACGTGGTTGGAAATATTACAGATTATTTGTAATAATTAAGATCGGGAGATTAAGATTGTAATAATTAAAGGGGATTTGTCTTGATAAGTTTTTAATATAAAGCCTGGTTAAGTTTAAGCAATTCAAGCCTAAATAGATCTTAATGATAACCATGTAAGGAGGGCAAACAGCGACATCAGATGGAATTTTGACAGAGAGGAAAAGGAGTCAGGAAATCAGGATTTGGTCCATTTTGATGTTCCCCACCAGGCAGTGATGGGACTGGCCAAACTGCAGGATTTACACCCATTTAGGGTGTAAATTTACACCCATTTCCAGCCCTGGAGCCCCTGGTGTGCTGTGGGGGTCACCCCAAACTCACCATCAATAACATCAGGACATCAGCAGGAAATTGGTCTCGTTCCAGCTGAGCCAGGAGAGCAAGGACAGACATTTGAGCCCAGCTGAGGATGTGGCCTGGGATATTTAAATGGCCACAGCCAGGCAGGAAAAAATGGGATTTACGGCCTAAGGGCCTCGTCCTGGACTGCTGGATGCTCCTTGAAAGGGGATTTCACCCCTGAGGGACCCCAGGGGTGCCCAGCGCAGCCCAGGGCCAGGCAGGGCTGATTTTTAACAGGATTCATTTTTTCCGTGTCATTTGTTCAGGGTCTCAAGATTTGAAGGATCAGGTTTGAGTTATCCTGTTCACAAAAGATCTTCAGCATCCTCAGGGACTTGGGGCAAAGAGGGAAGGGGCTGGAGGGGAGAGAATGAACTGTGAGCATTTTGGGGTGGGAATGGGGGATTTTAATGTTCCTTTTGGGGTGAGAATGGGTGATTTTAAGGTTCTTTTTGGGGTGGGAAAGGATTATCTTTCAGGTTCTTTTTGGGGTGGGAATGGATGATTTTAAAGTTCTTTTTGGGGTGGGAATGGATGATTTTAAGATTCTTTTTGGGGTGGGAATGGATGATTTTAAGGTCCTTTTTGGGGTGGAAATGGGGTGATCTTTACAGTTCTTTTTGGGGTGGGAATGGATGATTTTAAGGTTCTTTTTGGGGTGGGAATGGATGATTTTAAAGTTCTTTTTGGGGTGGGAATGGATGATTTTAAGGTTCTTTTTGGGGTGGGAATGGATGATTTTAAGATTCTTTTTGGGGTGGGAATGGATGATTTTAAGGTCCTTTTTGGGGTGGAAATGGGGTGATCTTTACAGTTCTTTTTGGGGTGGGAATGGGATGATCTTTAAGGTTCTTTTTGGGGTGGGAATGGATGATTTTAAAGTTCTTTTTGGGGTGGGAATGGATGATTTTAAGATTCTTTTTGGGGTGGGAATGGATGATTTTAAGGTCCTTTTTGGGGTGGAAATGGGGTGATCTTTAAGGTTCTTTTTGGGGTGGGAATGGATGATCTTTAAGGTTCTTTTTGGGGTGGGAATGGGATGATTTTAAGGTTCTTTTTGGGGTGGGAATGGATGATTTTAAGGTCCTTTTTGGGGTGGAAATGGGGTGATCTTTACAGTTCTTTTTGGGGTGGGAATGGGATGATCTTTAAGGTTCTTTTTGGGGTGGGAATGGATGATTTTAAGGTTCTTTTTAGGGTGGGAATGGATGATTTTAAGGTTCTTTTTGGGGTGGGAATGGGATGATTTTAAGGTTCTTTTTGGGGTGGGAATGGATGATTTTAAGGTTCTTTTTGGGGTGGGAATGGATGATTTTAAGGTTCTTTTTGGGGTGGGAATGGGATGATTTTAAGGTTCTTTTTGGGGTGGGAATGGGATGATCTTTAAGGTTCTTTTTGGGGTGGGAATGGGATGATCTTTAAGGTTCTTTTTGGGGTGGGAATGGGATGATTTTAAGGTTCTTTTTGGGGTGGAAATGGGGTGATCTTTATGGTTCTTTTTGGGGTGGGAATGAATGATCTTTAAGGTTCTTTTTAGGGTGGGAACAGATGATTTTAAGGTTCTTTTTGGGGTGGGAATTGATGATTTTAAGATTCTTTTTGGGGTGGGAATGGGATGATTTTAAGGTCCTTTTTGGGGTGGAAATGGGGTGATCTTTACGGTTCTTTTTGGGGTGGGAATGGGAGGATCTTTACGGTTCTTTTTGGGGTGGGAATGGACGATTTTAAGGTTCTTTTTGGGGTGGGAATGGATGATTTTAAGGTTCTTTTTGGGGTGGGAATGGGATGATTTTAAGGTTCTTTTTGGGGTGGGAATGGGATGATCTTTACGGTTCTTTTTGGGGTGGGAATGGGATGATCTTTACGGTTCTTTTTGGGGTGGGAATGGGAGGATCTTTACGGTTCTTTTTGGGGTGGGAATGGGATGATTTAAAGGTTCTTTTTGGGGTGGGAATGGGATGATTTTAAGGTTCTGTTTGGGGTGGGAATGAATGATCTTTACGGTTCTTTTTAGGGTGGGAATGGATAATTTTAAGGTTCTTTTTGGGTTGGGAATGGGATGATTTTAAGGTCCTTTTTGTGGTGGAAATGGGGTGATCTTTACAGTTCTTTGTGGGGTGGGAATGGGATGATCTTTAAGGTTCTTTTTGGGGTGGGAATGGATGATTTTAAGGTTCTTTTTGGGGTGGGAATGGATGATTTTAAGGTTCTTTTTGGGGTGGGAATGGACGATTTTAAGGTTCTTTTTGGGGTGGGAATGGGATGATTTTAAGGTTCTTTTTGGGGTGGGAATGGATGATTTTAAGGTTCTTTTTGGGGTGGGAATGGACGATTTTAAGGTTCTTTCCGACTCAAACCATTCCAGGATTCCGTTTCCTCTCTGCGGCTGAGGTGGGGATGTCACTTTTTGGTATCACAGCACAAACACAAAGGTCCTGCTGGGCAATGCCTGTGCTCTGAAAAATTGATGTGTTCATTTTGTTTCTGCTGGAATCTGGACTCACAGCAGAGCTGTAACACAGCAGCGTTCTCCTAATGCACTTTTCATCATTTCCTCTGAGCCAACTGAGGCCCCTCAGCACCTCCAATCAAGCCCTGCCAGACACTTGGGTTATTTTCTTCATGCAGAAACGTTCTGTGTTGCATCTGAAGGTGAAATATTCCTGCGAGCCCAGCCCTGAGGCAGAATTTTCATTCCACTGACCAGTGAAGGAAAATTTCTTGGAAATTCCTCCAAATCATTGCTGAGCTCATTGCTGCTTTCACCTTCCTCAGTTTATCTGCTGCAAGAGTCCCTCATGGAATGGTTTGGGTTGGAAGAGACCTTAAATCCCACCCCACCCCATCCCATCCCCACCTTCCGCTGGTCCAGGTGGCTCCCAGCCCCATCCAGCCTGGCCTTGTGGAACATTCGCCCCACAATTTCCTGCAGTGTCAGCACCAAGAATCATTTCACAGCTCCAGACACACTTCAGGCATTTACTCACTTCAAAAAAGGAAACTTTTACCAGACCACCCACACTTTTCTGGGGTGTTTTCCCTGCATTTTGAAAGCCCTGCATTGCACATTGATTTTATAACTCCTGGAGTGGGATGTTCTCTTTCCTGGCCACCTCCTGTTCTGCTTCCATGGGCCACTTCTTTAATCTGCAGGAATTCACAGAGGGGCAGGATGCTGAATTATTCCATGAAGGGCTTAGCCTGGAGTCTGCTGATTAATAATAGAAAGAATAGAAAGATTTCCAAGCAGGTTCCTGCAGCTTTGTGTGGTGTTCTTTGGGATAACGGGGAGGGGGTGACAGGGACAGGGAGATCTTGTGCTTCCAGCTCCCTGATATTCATGGCTTTGATTTTCCACCAATAAATTCCAGCAACTTTTGGAATCCTTGGCCCGCAGAAGCTCTGCCTGTGCTCCTTAATTGGGCATTGAGCTCCTTTCCACTGCTTCTTTTAACTGTCCTTTAACCAATTAATTATAGAACTGTGATGAATTTATGTGAATCATGGGATCACTGAGTCCTGGAAGGGTTTGGGTGGGAAGGGACTTTAAAGATCCTCTAATCCCAGCCCTGCCAGGGCAGGGAACCTTCCCCTGTCCCAGATTGCCCCAGCCTGGCCTTGGGCACTGCCAGGGACCCAGGGGCAGCCACAGCTCCCTGGGAATCCCATCCCGGAGAAGGATTCCTTCCCAATATCCCATCTAAACCTGCCCTCCTGCAGTTCAAAGAGCAAATTCAGCCCACAAATGACCTGTGGCCCTTCTTAGTGACATTTCTGGAGCGATGGCCACGTTCCCTGAGCAGATATTGGAGAAGTTGGCTCTTAGCAGAGAGTTCCTTTGTCAAACCCGGTGTCAGAGGAGCCAAAACCCGACAGGGCAGCAGTGGGAGGGTCTGAACAGCTTTTTCCAGGCAGGAGGAGTTTGGAGGTGCAGGGTGAGGCTGCAGAGGCAGAACCAGCTCCCATTTATTCAAGGAGAAGGATGAACTCCAAGGAATCCGCTGAGCCTCAGTTTCCTTTCCTCTGCAGCACCCACTGCGGGATCCAGGCACAAACCCTGGCAAGGATCAGCTCTGAGCCCCACAGGGCTGGGGTTAGGCTGGGATTTGGGTGGGATTAGGCTGAGATTAAAATGGGATTAGGCTGGGATTTGGCTGGGATGTAGGTGGGGTTTGGGTGGGATTAAAATGGGATTAGGCTGGGATGCGGCTGGGATTAGGTTGGGATTTGACTGGGATTAGGTTGGGATGTGGCTGGGATTAGGTTGGGAATAGACTGGTATTAGATTGGGATTAGACTGGGGTTTGGCTGAGATATGGGTGGGATTTGGCTGGGATTTGGTTGGGGTTTGGCTGGGATTAGGCTGGGATTTAGCTGAGATTAGGATGGGGTTAGGCTGGGGTTTGACTGGGGTTAGGCTGGGATTAGGCTGGGATTTGACTGGTATTAGGCTGGGAATTATCTGGGATTTGGCTGGGTTTTGCTGGGATTAGGCCGGGATTTGGGTCAGATTAGGCTGGAATCAGGCTGGGAATTGGCTGGGATTGGGCTGGGATTAGGCTGTGGTTTGGCTGGGATTAGGCTAGGGTTTAGCTGGGATTTGGCTGGGGTTTGGCTGGGGTTTGGGTGGGGTTAGGCTGGGGTTTGGGTGGGGTTAGGCTGGGATGTGTCTTGGATTAGGCTGGGATTATGCTGGGGATTGGTTGGGATTTAGCTGGAATTAGTTTGGGGTTAGACTGAGATTTGTCTGGGGTTTGGTTGGGGTTAGGCTGGGATTACACTGGGATTAGACTGGGATGTGGGTGGGATTAGGTTTGGATTAGACTGGGGTTTGGCTGGGGTTAGGCTGAGATTTGGCTGGGATTTATCTGGAATTAGTTTGGGGTTAGACTAAAATTTGGCTGAGGTTTGGCTGGGGTTAGGCTGGGATGTGGCTGGGATTAGGCTGGGATTTGTCTGGGATTTAGCTGAGATTAGGCTGAGGTTAGGCTGGGATGTGGCTGAGATTTGGGTGGGATTAAGATGGGATTTAGCTGAGATTAGGATGGGATTTGGCTGGGGTTAGGTTGGGATTAGGCTGGGTTTGGCTGGGGTTAGGCTGGGATTAGGCTGGGGTTAGGTTGGGATTTGGCTGGCCTGGATAAGAGGCAGAGGAAACCCCATTTGGTTGGTTTTTAACCCTTTAGTTTTTAACCCTTTAGTTTTTAACCCTTTACTTTTTAACCCTTTAGTTTTTAACCCTTTGGTTTTTAACCCTTTAGTTTTTAACCCTTTAGTTTTTAACCCTTTACTTTTTAACCCTTTGGTTTTTAACCCTTTGGTTTTTAACCCTTGCTGTCCCACGCCCTGCTGGGTTTGTGCTCTCTGCTCCCTTTCCCGTGTGGTGTTTGATGTCTGGCACCCAGAACAGCACAAATCCAGGTCAGGGCAGCAATCTCCTGGTGAGAAAGTGACCAAAAATAGCTCTTCCTACCTCCTTGGGAAAGGGCTTTTTTTGTAGCCTTCCCTTTCTAAAAATACCACTGACAAGTGCCACAATTCTGCTTTTTCTGACCATTTTTTCCTGGAGCTCTGTGTCCCCCATGACAGCTCTGCCATAGGGCAAAGCTAATTTTAGGGTGTTGCTTCCCAGGAAATAAAGGAGATAAATTGCAGCAGGTTGGAAATTAGAGGCAATACCCACAACAGCAGCTGGCTGTGACATTTATTTATTTATTTATTGTCACACACTTGGGTCATGCCAGCAATAATTATGGGAATTATTGGGTAAAAAGTTTAATTTTTCAGCACCTGGATGGGGAAATGCCACCAGCCTGGGCTGGGATCACTTTGTCCAAATTACCTCCTCTAGAGACTGCTTTGCTCAGAATATTCTCAATATCTTGAAAACTCTGGACCTGGTGGATTTTAACACAGCAAAAGTGTTGGGGGGTAAAGGGAGCTCAGAGCTTTGGGTCATGTCCAGTCTTGGAGGTTTGGGAGCTCTTGGGCAAATTGAATTTAAAATTAAAATGAAAATCAAATTTCAACCCAAAATTTATATCAAACTTAAACCCAAAATGAAAATCATATTTAAACCTAAAATGTAAATCAAATTTATACCTAAAATTTAAATCAAATTTATACCTAAAATTTAAACCTACAATTTAAACATAAAATTAAAATGAAAATCAAATTTAACCCAACATTTATATCAAATTTATACCCAAAATGAAAATCAAATTTAAACCTAAAATTTAAATCAAATTTATACCCAAAATTTAAATCAAATTTAAACCCGAAATTTAAATCAAATTTATACCTAAAATGTAAATCAAATTTATACCTAAAATTTAAACCTAAAATTAAAACCTAAAATTAAAATGAAAATCAAATTTAACCCAAAATGAAAATCGTATTTAAACTGAAAATTTAAATCAAATTTATACTCAAATTTCAAATCAAATTTAAACCCAACATTTAAATCAAATTTATACCTAAAATTTTAATCAAATTTAAACCCAAAATGAAAATCATATTTAAACCCAAAATTCAAATCAAATTTAAAATGAACACGAAAATCAAATTTGAAACAAAATTTAAAAGAAGTGATGCTCCCATAATTACAGGGAGTGGCAGCACCTGGATGGGGAAATGCCACCAGCCTGGGCTGGGATCACTTTGTCCAAATTACCTCCTCTAGAGATTGCTTTGCTCAGAATATTCTCAATATCTTGAAAACTCTGGACCTGGTGGATTTTAACACAGCAAAAGTGTTGGGGGGTAAAGGGAGCTCAGAGCTTTGGGTCATGTCCAGTCTTGGAGGTTTGGGAGCTCTTGGGCAAATTGAATTTAAAATTAAAATGAAAATCAAATTTCAACCCAAAATTTATATCAAACTTAAACCCGAAATTTAAATCAAATTTATACCTAAAAGGTAAATCAAATTTATACCTAAAATTTAAATCAAACTTATACCTAAAATTTAAACCTACAATTTAAACCTAAAATTAAAATGAAAATCAAATTTAACCCAACATTTATATCAAATTTATACCCAAAATGAAAATCATATTTAAACCTAAAATTTAAATCAAATTTATACCCAAAATTTAAATAAAATTTAAACCCAACATTTAAATCAAATTTATACCTAAAATTTTAATCAAATTTAAACCCAAAATGAAAATCATATTTAAACCCAGAATTCAAATCAAATTTAAAATGAACACGAAAATCAAATTTGAAACAAAATTTAAAAGAAATGATGCTCCCATAATTACAGGGAGTGGCAGCACCTGGATGGGGAAATGCCACCAGCCTGGGCTGGGATCACTTTGTCCAAATTACCTCCTCTAGAGACTGCTTTGCTCAGAATATTCTCAATATCTTGAAAACTCTGGACCTGGTGGATTTTAACACAGCAAAAGTGTTGGGGGGTAAATGGAGCTCAGAGCTTTGGGTCATGTCCAGTCTTGGAGGTTTGGGAGCTCTTGGGCAAATTGAATTTAAAATTAAAATGAAAATCAAATTTAAACCCAAAATTTATATCAAAATTAAACCCGAAATTTAAATCAAATTTATACCTAAAATGCAGATCAAATTTATACCTAAAATTTATACCTAAAATTTAAACCTAAAATTAAAATGAAAATCAAATTTAACCCAAAATGAAAATCGTATTTAAACCTAAAATTTAAATCAAATTTATACCCAAAATTCAAATCAAATTTAACCCAACATTTATATCAAATTTATACCCAAAATGAAAATAAAATTTAAAGCTAAAATTTAAATCAAATTTATACCGAAAACTTAGATCAAATTTAAACCTAAAATTTAAATCAAATTTAAACCTAAAATTTAGATCAAATTTAAGCCCAAAATTCAAATCAAATTTAAAGTGAGCATGAAAATCAAATTTGAAACAAAATTTAAAAGAAGTGATGCTCCCCTAATTTCAGGGAGATGCCTCCAAACGCTGTGTTTGGGACTAGAGCCTGGAGCGTAGGTTTTGATGGGATTTGGGATGAAATTTTTGAGTGGGATGTGGGATGAAATCTTTGGATGGTTTTTGGGATGAGATCTTTGGATGGTTGGGATGAAATCTTTGGATGGCATTGGGGATGAGATCTTTGGATGGGATTGGGGATGAAATCTTTGGATGGTTTGGATGAAATCTTTGGATGGCATTGGGGATGAGATCTTTGGATGGGATTGGGGATGAAATCTTTGGAGAGGATTTGGGATGAAATCTTTGGATGGGATTTGGGATGAAATCTTTGCATGGGATTTGGGATGAGATCTTTGGATGGGATTTGGGATGAAATCTTTGGATGGGATTTGGGATGAGATCTTTGGATGGGATTTGGGATGAGATCTTTGGATGGGATTTGGGATGAAATCTTTAGGTGGGATTTGGGATAAAATCATTTGGGATGAGATCTTTGGGTGGGATTTGGGATGAAATTTTTGGATGGTTGGGATGAAATCTTTGGATGGCTTTGGATGGCATTGGGGATGAGATCTTTGGGTGGGATTCGGGATGAAATCTTTGGGTGGGATTTTGGATGAAATCTTTGGATGGGATTTGGGATGAGATCTTTGGATGGGATTTGGGATGAGATCTTTGGATGGGATTTGGGATGAAATCTTTGGGTGGGATTTGGGATGAGATCTTTGGATGGTTGGGATGAAATCTTTGGAGAGGATTTGGGATGAAATCTTTGGATGGGATTTGGGATGAGATCTTTGGATGGCATTGGGGATGAGATCTTTGGATGGGATTTGGGATGAAATCTTTGGATGGGATTTGGGATGAAATCTTTGGATGGTTTTTGGAATGAGATCTTTGGATGGTTTTAGGGATGAGATCTTTGGATGGTTGGGATGAGATCTTTGGATGGTTTTTGGGATGAGATCTTTGGGTGGGATTTGGGATGAAATCTTTCCCTGAGAGGGGCTGGGCTGGAATTCCCAGAGGAGCTGGAATTCCTGGCGGTGTCCCAGGCCAGGCTGGGGCACTGGGACAGGGGAGCTGTCCCTCCATGGGATGAAATGCCCTTTAATGTCCCTCCCACACAAACACTGCAGCATTCCCCATCTCCCAGCATTTCTGGGGTGCCCAGCCCAGCCCTGCAGAGCTCCTGGAGCTGGAGGACAGAGAGGAGCCCTGGGAGCTGCCCTGAGCTCTGGGGGCTCAGCCCTTCCAGGGGGATCTGCCAAATTTAATTGGATTCCTTGGGATCATTTTAAAATTCATTCCTCAAAGACTTTTCTGGATGCAGTTCATTGCCAAGGAGCCACTTCTTGAGAGACAAGGTCAGCGTGAGGCTTGGAACCAAAGAGGGAGGGAGGCAGAAGCTGCACCCAGCTGGCACCTCCTGGCCCTGGGGCACTGCTGGCACCCCTGGAGCTCACCTGGAATTCAGAATATTGGCATGTTTGGCACTAGTGGAGCTCACCTGGAATTCAGAATATTGGGATGTTTGGCACCTCTGGAGCTCACCTGGAATTCAGAATATTGGCATGTTTGGCACTAGTGGAGCTCACCTGGAATTCAGAATATTGGCATGTTTGGCACCCCTGGAGCTCACCTGGAATTTGGAATATTGGCATGTTTGGCACCCCTGGAGCTCACCTGGAATTTGGAATATTGGGATGTTTGGCACCACTGCATCTCACCTGGAATTCAGAATATTGGGATGCTTGGCAGCACTGCAGCTCCCCTGAAATTCAGAATATTGGGATGTTTGGCACCACTGCAGCTCACCTGGAATTCAGGTGATGTTTCTACCCCCAGAGCTCCTTCCAAACATCCCAACATACTGGGATGTTTCTACCCCCAGAGCTCCTTCCCACACTCCCTTTCCATGGGGGTTTTAAGGAATTCTGTGTGCTGAACGTGCTGCTGGAGGATCCATCAAGCCAAGAGAAGGCTCCAGAGAACATCAGGGAATTTCATTCCAGGGAGTGCAGAATTGCATTTGCTGCTGGTGGGTTCAGAAAAGCACATTTTGATGGCCTTTCCTGCATCCCAAAGGGCAAACAAGCTCCTGGTTTATGACAAACGTGGAGTCTCTGAGCTAATCCAGGGGGACCTGTCCCTGTCCCTGTCCTTGTCCCTGTCCTTGTCCCTGTCCCTGTCCCTGTCCCTGTCCCTGTCCCTGTCCCTGTCCCTGTCCTTGTCCCTGTCCCTGTCCTTGTCCCTGTCCCCTCTCCAGCAGCAGCTCGGTGACATTTCCCTTCATTCCTCCTTTTATTTTATTGCCTTGTTTCCACCAGAGGCAGAAGAAAAGCACTTCAATATGGATGGTGCCAGTCTGAAAGAAGGGAAACATTTCTCCTGGCAGGCTCATTAGGATCTGGGTTAATTGCTCTCCTGCTGGAGCTTTAATTGATGCGTGAGGAGGAAGCCATGAGAGGCTGCAGCTCGGTGACAGCCCCACACAACCACAGTGGCTCCTGATTTTTCTTTTTAATTAGCACTAAGGAAGAGTCCACCTTGCTGCTGAGCCCTCTGAGGATCAGCTCTCATGGAGAGGCTGCACATAAATATCATTTATTTTCCTGATGCATCTCTCGAGCAGAGCCAGGGAGGTTTTTCCAGGTGAGAAAGTTTCACAACAAAATTAAGAAAGAAAGGCCCATTCAAGCAGTGCTGCCTGGAGGGTTCACCTCGTGCTTTATTGGGGAAAAAAAAAAAGGAGAATTTAATAATATTAATTATCACCTTGGCCCAAGAACTCAGAGGAGCCTGGGCAATCTTTGGACAAAAATCTGAGCTGGTTTTGGCTGGAATTTCACTTTAATTTCTCCAGTCTGGTTCTCTTAACATCTAAAGAATATTCTTAGCAGAAGTAACTGTAAGCTGATTAGGCGGGAAGCAATAAATCCAAATCAAATCGAATCATGCAGAGACTCCCAGCAAGAAAATCAATAATTTCAGTGATGTATTTTTAAACTCATGTTATTAGGAAAAAACACAGGCAGCTTCTTCAAGTCTTGATTAAGCCGGAGCTGGGAGTTCTCCTTTTTGTCTCATGGTCCTCAACTGGGGTAAAAATCAGAATTTTAAATTTAAATTTGAAAGAAATGGTGTGAATTTGCACCAAGGAGAAGCTGGAACACACAGGACAAACCCAGGACAGTTTGGGAAAGCCTCCTTCTTAAGGGAGAGGGATGATTCCAGGGAGCTGCCTGTGGCAATCCTGAAAGTATTCCATAACCTGATTTAAAAATGGCAAAACAAAAGGTAATTTTAGTGCTCATTTATTTATTTTTTAAATCAATGCCTGTTCTAGGCAGCTGCACTTTGAATTAGCTCAGAGACTCCACGTTTGTCATAAACCAGGAGCTTGTTTGCCCTTTGGGATGCAGGAAAGGCCATCAAAATGTGCTTTTCTGAACCCACCAGCAGCAAATGCAATTCTGCACTCCCTGGAATGAAATTCCCTGATATTCTCTGGAGCCTTCTCTTGGCTTGATGGATCCTCCAGCAGCACGTTCAGCACACAGAATTCCTTAAAACCCCCATGGAAAGGGAGTGTGGGGTAGGAAGGAGCTCTGGGAGTAGGAAACATGTCAATATTCTGAATTCCAGGTGAGCTCCAGGGGTGCCAAATATCCCAACATTCTGAATTCCACGTGAGCTCTAGTGGTGCCAAACATGTCAATATTCTGAATTCCAGGTGAGCTCCAGTGGTGCCAAACATGCCAATATTCTGAATTCAAGGTGAGCTGCAGGGGTGCCAAACATGCCAATATTCTGAATTCCAAGTGAGCTGCAGGGGTGCCAAACATCCCAATATTCCAAATTCCAGGTGAGCTGCAGGGGTGCCAAACATGCCAATATTCTGAATTCCAGGTGAGCTCCAGGGGTGCCAAACATGCCAATATTCTGAATTCCAGGTGAGCTGCAGTGGTGCCAAACATCCCAATATTCTGAATTCCAGGTGAGCTCCAGAGGTGCCAAACATGCCAATATTCTGAATTCCAGGTGAGCTCCAGTGGTGCCAAACATCCCAATATTCTGAATTCCAGGTGAGCTGCAGTGGTGCCAAACATGCCAATATTCTGAATTCCAGGTGAGCTCCACTGGTGCCAAACATCCCAATATTCTGAATTCCAGGTGAGCTCCAGAGGTGCCAAACATGCCAATATTCTGAATTCCAGGTGAGCTCCAGGGGTGCCAGCAGTGCCCCAGGGCCAGGAGGTGCCAGCTGGGTGCAGCTTCTGCCTCCCTCCCTCTTTGGTTCCAAGCCTCACGCTGACCTTGTCTCTCATGAGGTGGCTCCTTGGCAATGAACTGCATCCAGAAAAGTCTTTGAGAAACGAATTTTAAAATGATCCCAGGGAATTTCAAGGTCAGCACATCCTGCAGTGTCACTGGGGATGCTTCTGGCCTTGGCAGGGCTGGCTGGGCCTGGAGTTCTCTCAGGTGTGAGATTTAGAACTGAACAGCGAAGCAAACAAAACTCTCCCAGCTGATCCCTTCCCTTTCTTAAATGTCCAATGGAATTTTTGGTGTTTGTGGAGAATGAGGGAAAGCTTCTGCCAATAATCTCATTTCTCCTGAGATCTGCTCCTCACTGCATCCCTTTCTCCTGAGGCTCGGCCTGGCAGGGGTTCCACCCTCACCCCAGGGCCAAGATGGAAACAAACCCCTTCCCGTGCCCTCACTGCTTTTCCTGCTGGTTTTCCTGCTGGCTTTCCCTGTTTCTGGGTGATCCCAGTGGCAGAAGGGATCAATGGCCCCATATAGAATCCGCAGGCAACCCCGATGAGGGGAGAGAATGAAGCATCTGACTCCATCTTATCAGAAGGTTAATTAATTACCTTATTATACTATATTATTCTATATTATGTTACACTATGTTAAATTACTGTCACAGACATCTTCTATGAAAAATCCTTTCCTTAGGATTTTTCCTCCTGAGAAGCTGGGAGGCCTCAGGAACAAAATGTAAACAATGGTTATCTGCTGCTGTGGAATGCAACAGGTGCATCTGTGATTGGTCTCATCTGGTTGTTTCTAATTAATGGCAATCACAGTCAGCTGGCTCGGACAGAGAGTCTGAAACAAAGCCTTTGATATCATTTTTTCTTATTCTATTCTTAGCCAGCCTTCTGATGAAATCTTTTCTTCTATTCTCTTAGCATAGTTTTAATATAATATATATCATAAAATAATAAATCAAGCCTTCTGAAACATGGAGTCAGATCCTGATCTCTTCCCTCATCCTTGGACCCCTGCGAACACGGTAACACATCACATCTAAAGTGAATCTGCCTAACACTCAACTCTGCACACCCTGGACAGAATCTTGTGACTGTCCTGACTGTCCTGACACACACACACACACACAGACACACACACACACACACACAGACACACACACACACACAGACACACACACACACACACACAGACACACACACACCTGGCCCTGACAGGCCAAGGAACCAAACACCATCACTGTGGGTAAACAATCTCCATATTGCATTCTACTTTGACACAAACGCAGGCACAGTAAATAATAAGAATTGGTTTTTCTTTCTCTGAGGTTCAGAGAATGTGAAACCCAGAAATATTCTTGGGATAAATTGTGCCTTGCTTTTCTCTGTGAAGAGAAATGTGGAGACATCCCCGTTCCCCAGATGCTGCTTTTCCCTCTCAGTGCCCCATGGGTTGAACCATTTCTCCAGTTTTAGCTGAGTCCCGTGGTTGGAGCTCCATGAAGGACACGGAGCTGACCCCATGGACAGCACCTCAACCTGGGCTGGCCCCTCACACCCCTGCCCTGCCCTGTGTGACCGTGTTCACAGGGGTCTGAGGATGAGGGAAGACATGAGGATCTGACTCCATGTTTCAGAAGGCTTGATTTCTTATTTTATGATATATATTATATTAAAACCATACTAAAAGAATAGAAGAAAGGATTTCATCAGAAGGCCATCTAAGAATAGAAAAAGAAGGAATGATAACAAAGGCTTGTGGCTGGGACAGAGAGTCTGAGCCATCTGACTGTGATCGCCATTAATTAGAAACAATCACATGAGACCAATCCCAGATGCACCTGTTGCATTCCACAGCAGCAGATAACCATTGTTTACATTTTGTTCCTGAGGCCTCCCAGCTTCTCAGGAGGAAAAATCTTAAGGAAAGGATTTTTCATAAAATATCATGGCTGATTCCTGCCTTTCCCAGGATGCCCAGCTCCCCTTGCAGGGTGGGGATTGCCCAGCTCAGCAGAGAGAGGCACAGCCTTGCCCAGCTCCTCCTTGGATGGGATTCCATGGATCAGTCCCCAAAGCCAGACTGGAGCAGCTGCCGAGATTTCCCTTGGATTTTTCTGCTCCTTTCCCACAGAGCTCCCTGCTGGTGGGACAGGTCTGGCACTAAACCAGATCTGCCTGGAAAGCAGTGCAGTGTGAAATGCTCAGCTCTGGGCTGCCTTGGTCTCACCTTCATCTACTGGAATATCACCAATATAAACAGATGGGACCTGCCTGAGCTTGTCTGGGCCTTGCTGCTGAACCAAACAGCAGCACTGTGGTGTTTCACCCCACAGACACTTTTGGCTGTGGGTATGTGGTGTTTCACCCCACAGACACTTTTGGCTGTGGGTGTGTGGTGTTTCACCCCACAGACACTTTGGGCTGGCTGGGTGTGTGGTGTTTCACCCCACAGACACTTTGGGCTGTGGGTGTGTGGTGTTTCACCCCACAGACACTTTGGGCTGTGGGTGTGTGGTGTTTCACCCCACAGACACTTTGGGCTGTGGGTGTGTGGTGTTTCACCCCACAGACACTTTGGGCTGGCTGGGTGCTGCACTGGGCCCATGGGGACAAGTGCAGGCCTGCAGGAGCTCTGGTGGTGCTGGGATGGAGCTGCCCCCCATAACAGGGGCTGCTCTTCAGGTTTCCCTCTGTGGAGAAGCTTTGAGGCAATGGTGAAGGAAAGGAGTCGGTTCTGATGGAGGGTTTGGATGCAGAGCTTTATTCTGGCCCACAGGCCTCTGAATGCAGCACCAGCTCCAACAGAACTCCCTGAGCCCGTGGTTGCTGCTCCTTTGAACCCCGGGGAGAGGGGCAGGGAAGGGGCAGGGAGCCACCAGGCAGGGACAGGAGGGGAGGGACAAAGGGACAAAGGACACCTGGATGTCCCAATGCCTCCCAGGGGTAGAGGGCATCCTTTGGATCTGCCAATTCTGGAATGCCAGGACTGTCAGACAGTGCTGGGAGGGGAAAGGAGAGGTGACTGACACACCTGGCAGGGAATTATCAGGGAGGGATCCGAGGTTATGAGGTAAATCCTGAAATCACAACACAACATTCATCCCCACAGCAAAGTCACAAAATCCTGCCATGGGTTGGGTTGGGTTGGAAGGGACCTTAAAAAGGCACCTTAAAACCTCACCCAGTGCTGACCCCAGCACCTCCCACTGTCCCAGGCTGCTCCAGGCCCATCCAGCCTGGCTCTGGACACTTCCAGCCAATTATTAGATTTTGATGTCCTCCACATCTTTGTTGCCTCAATTACAGAAATATTTAAAGAAATTTCTCACCACTGTTGATTTATTGTCTGGGGAAATCCCCATCCTCTTTCCTTGGCGCTTCCCTTAATCCCAACTCTTTTTCCATGCAGAAAGAGGAGATGAGTGGGATCATTTTAACATTTCCTTTGTCCCATTTGAAACATTTCCTTTGTCCCTGGTGCCACTGGGATTGTCCCCCCAGGTACCTCCAGTGCTGCTTCCAAAGTGGAATTGTGCTGACACAGCCCAAATTTACTGCCACCGACACCAAGCCCTAGAAAATCCACTTTTAGCCCTAAAATCCAATGCCAAGAACAGCTTTTCTTTAATTCCCATGTGCAGAAGGGGCTGGAATCTGTTCAGATTGTGATTTTTCCCCTCACAGGAACTGAGTTACCTCCTTCAAGCAGGGAAAAGAAAAGTTCTACATGCCAGGGTTGATCTTCACTGGCAGATTTGAACAACCCTGAGAGTGAAAAATCTCTTTTAATTGGGTTGGAGATGTTGGGAGTGGATGGAGGGCTGGGTTTAACCCCAGCTGGGATATCTGTGAGCACAAACGATGCTCATTTCCCTTTCACAGCACCCATCAATAGGGCCCAGAGGTCAAGGAGAAAAACCCCCAACCTGCCCCTGTGCTTTTGAAATGTTTCTGTGTAAATAAATCCCGGGTGAGCTGTGGCACCATCCTGGCCTGGGGAGGGCTGGGAGAGGCTTCCCTGCATCCCTCCTTCCTCTCCTTTCATGCTAAAAAGGAGCACGTGTCTCCCTCTCTAAACTGTTTTTTTTTTTTTTTCTCAATTTCAGGGTATTTTCAGAATATCTTAATTTCCAATATATCTTCATTTTCAGTATATCTGCATTTTCCAGAACACCTGTATTTTCAGGATATCTGAATTTCAATACTCTGTATTTTCAGGATATCTGCCTTTTCAATATATCTGTATTTTCAATATATCTGTATTTTCAGGATCTCTGCATTCTCAAAATATCTTTGTTCTCAGGATCCTGTATTTTCTGGACATCTTCCTTTTCAGGACACCTGTATTTCCAGAACACCTATATTTTCAAGATACCTGTATTTTCAGGATATCTGCATTTTCATGATAGCTGCATTTTCAGGATTCTATATTCTCAGGATATCTGCATTCTCAGGATATCTTCATTTTCAGGACACCTGTATTTTCAGTATATCTGTGTTTTCAGGATATCTGCATTCTCAGGATCCTGCATTTTCAGGACATCTCTATTTTCAAAATTACCTGCATTTTCAGGATATCTTCCTTTTCAGGACACTTGTATTTTCAGGATATCTGAATTTCAGGATATCTTCATTCACAGACCCACACAGATATTTTCAGGATATCTTCCTTTTCAGAACACCTGTATTTTGAGTATATTTGCATTTTCAGTATAAGATATCTGTATTTGCAGGATATCTGCATGCTCAGGATATCTTCCTTTTCAATATATTGGCATTTTCAGGATACCTGTATTTTCAGGATATCTGAATGTCAGTATATCTGTATTTTCAGGATAGTTGCATTCTCGGGATATCTTCATTTTCAGGATATCTATATTTGCAGTATATCTGTATTTTCAGGACACCTGTATTTTCAGAATATATGAATTTCAGTAGATCTGTATTTTCAGGATATCTATATTTTCAAGATATCTGTATTTTCAGGATATCTGCTTGCTCAGAATATCTTCCTTTTCAATATATCTGTGTTTTTAGTATATCTGCATTTTCAGGATACCTGTGTTTTCAGGATATCTTCCTTTTCAGGACATCTGTATTTTCAGGACATCTGTATTTTCCAGATATCTGTATTTTCAAGATATCTGCTTGCTCAGGATATCTTCCTTCACAGGACACTTGTATTTTCAGGATGTCTGAATTTCAGTATATCTGTATTTTCAGTATATATGAATTTCAATGTATCTGCATTTTCAGGATATCTGCATTTTTAGGGTAATCCTGCCCTTTGCTGTTCAACCCAGGTTGCTCAGAGATGCATTTCAATGGTGAAATATTTCCCTTTGCACACCCAAAAGCTCCTGCAACCCCTGGAAATCTCAGGGGATGCAAGTCTTGACCAAATCCAAGTATAAAATCCAGGACAGGGATCCTTTTGTTCTTCCCTGGGTTTTGTTTGGGGCCCACTCCTCTTTTCCACCCTTGCTGAGCCCTTCCCAGGATTGTTCCCTTTCCCTTTCCAGGGCAATTTTCCCTCTCAGAGCCCAATTCCCGTTTGCCACAGGGAATTCTGGAGCAGCTCTGGGAGGGTTCATTGCCTTTGCTTCAGCCTGGGGGATTCTGGAGCAAATTGGGTGTTTAAGGTCGAAAATGTGGATTAAATGTGCTGGCAAAAGGGTTTTTCTGTAGAAATCCAAGAATCAGAGAGGCCCATGAAGGAAAAATATGTCCTGGGATGGGTTCAGTTCTCAGCCCTGAGCTGAGGCTTTGCCCAGCAGCTTTTGCTGGATAGAGAATTTTTGTTTCCCCACCTGGGAGGCATTAGAGGAGCTCCCTTTGATTGAGGGTTTGATTTCCTGATCTCCCACTTCCTTCTGTCAGGAGATTTTAAAGCAATTTGTGTTCGACATCAAAAAGAACCTGGTGTTTATCAAAAATAATCTGTTATGGCAAAAATAACCTTGTTTGTGTTTATCAAAAATAACCTGTTATATTAAAAACAACCTGGTTTATGTTTATCAAAACATGACCTGTTATATCAAAAATAACCTGGTTTGTATTTATCAAAAGTAACCTGTTATATTAAAAACAACCTGGTTTGTGTTTATCAAAACATAACCTGTTATAGCAAAAAAAACCTCCCTGTGGAGGGGGAGTAGGGGAGGAAACCAAAAGGATTTCCCCAGTTTAAGGGAGAACCCAAACAGCAAAAAATTCACTTGATTCCTTTCCATATTGGTGGGTCACTGTGGGGATATGGGGTCATTCCTTTCCCTCTGATTTTTGGGGTCACTCCTCTTGTTATGAGTGGATGTGGGACCATCCCTTTTCCTCCTCTGGATGGATAAAAGGATCCTTTTCCTCTCTCTGGATGGATAAAAGGATCCTTTTCCTCCCTCTCTGGATGGATAAAAGGATCCTTTTCCTCTCTCTGGATGGATGAAAGGATCTTTTTCCAGCCCCTCTGAATGGATAAAAGGATCCTTTTCCTTCCTCTCTGGATGGATAAAAGGATCCTTTTCCTCCCTCTGGATGAATAAAAGGATCCTTTTCCTCTCTCTGGATGGATTAAAGGATCCTTTTCCTCCCTCTCTGGATGGATGAAGGATCCTTTTCCTCTCCCTGCAGCCTCTGCCTGAGATGCTCTCATGAGTCAGCAGCCCCGGCTGTGAGGCTGCTCCTTCCCAAACTCTGAATTAAACATGCCCAGCCCTGCTGAATTAAACATGCCCAGCCCTGCCTCCCCCTGCTGCTTTCCAGGCTTTTCCCGAGTTCCACCTTCGGAAATCCAGGGAAATCCTCCCTGGAGTTCCAGGGAAACGCTGATTTCAGAGGAGAGGCAGAGCCGTGCTGGGGGCGAGGGGGATATTCTGAAATGCTGCTGTTCCAAAACGGGTTTTATGAAATTCTGCTGTTCCAAAATTGGGTTTTCTGCGTTTTATCCTGGGGAAATGCGGAGAAGTCCTGGCTGAGAGAGAGGTGGGGGCTGCTCCGGTGCTAATGAGTGTCTGAGTGATGACGGGCTGGAATTCTAATTAACGCTAATGATGGCACTTCATGGAATGCAGGGAACACGTTCTGAGAGGCTGATACAAAAATAGATCTCCTTTTTTTTTTTTTTTTTTTTTTTTTCCCTCTCAAGACATGCAGTTTAAACTCCAAGGGCCAGGCACTGCAGTTATTTTATCCATTTTAGCTGGAGAAAAACCTGGTTCTGGAGGAGCTTGTGGGGACTGGGAAAAGCATGGCCTCGTTTTTTCACATCCTGACAAACAAGGGATGCTCCCTCCACGGGGCTGATGTGGAGAAAAAATTGCTTCCCTTTTTTTTTTGTGCGTTGAAATGCAGCACCAGAAATAATCTGAGCCAGAATAATAAAATTACAAATAAAGGGCTGAGGGCGCAAACTGAGGAGCACCCACAGTCCCTCCTTTCCCTAAAACACAAAGATGCTTATGCCTGGATCCTGAAATAATCCCAGCCCCACTGCAAAAATCCTGATTTCCTGCCCTGGTTTGCATTCCTTGGGCTCTGTGTCCCCGAGGGGACCGAGGCTGCTCCATTGTCACAGCAGCTGTGCAGCAGGGACAGCCCAGCGCCTCCGGGCTTCCTCTGGGCTCTGCACAGCCCAGGCCTGGGGAAAAGCCAATTCCAGGAGTTCCTGACTGACTGCAGGGCTCTGTGCGCGGATCTCAGCGCGGTTCACATCTGGGAGCAGATGGGCACAGCAGGGAAAGCTCCCGGTGGATGCAGGCACAGAGCAGCCCAGGGAGGGGCTGACAGCCCGGGATCCCCCCGTGCTCAGGGTCAGCGCCCCTGAAAGCAGAAATCTGCAGGTTTCTTTATTGCCTGGAGGGAGCAGATGCTGGGCTGGTGCAAGAAGTGAGAATTTAATGCAGAAACATTGAGGAGCAACTTTAATGCCTTGTTTTAAATCTCCTTTTTTATAATAAACAGGAAAATACATTTTGAACAGGAAATGCAGAATGTTTAACCTGGAATTTTTTACACTTATTCTTTTGATCTTTGTGGGCTTTCAGAGAGGCTGCTGAGAGTGAGAATAACTGGGAAATACGGAGATGATGCCTGAGAAGAAAACAGCCCATAAAAACCCCTGTGGATTTTTGTAAAACATGGTTTTAAAGAGGAAACACAACATTTAAGTCAAAGTAGAACATTTTAAAAGGCAGGGGGTGAAATGAAAGCCTCAGTGCTGCTGCTCAGCTGTCCCTGCCAGGGCTGGGGGCAGGTGCCCAGAATTGCTGCTGGCTGCGGGCAGAGCTCATCCATGCCATGCCATGCCATGCCATGCCATGCCATGCCATGCCATGCCATGCCATGCCATGCCATGCCATGCCATGCCATGCCATGCCATCCCATCCCGATCTCCATCCCCATCCCATCCCATGGATCCCATCCCATGGATCCCATCCCATGGATCCCATCCCATGGATCCCATCCCATCCCATCCCATCCCATCCCATCCCGTCCCATCCCATCCCATCCCATCCCATCCCATCCCATCCCATCCCATCCCATCCCACCCCATCCCATCCCATCCCATCCCATCCCATCCCACCCCATCCCATCCCATCCCATCCCATGGATCCCATCCCATCCCATCCCATCCCACCCCACCCCTCAGCTCCCCAGCTCCTGCCCAGCAGGAGATTCCCGTTGTTGAAGGTTTCTCTCTGTTCCTGGTGGATCAGGATCCATCCCTCCCTCCTCCTCCTGCTCCTCCTTGCCAGGAGTTCTCCCTGCAGAGGGGACAGGCTCAGCTCAGCCCCTCCTGTGCCCGATTCCTGGCCATTTTTGGGGTGTGTTACCCCAGGGAGCCCCGAGCTCAAGCCTGTGGCACTGTCCCCTGCCTCCAGGACACCAGGAGGAGCTCAGGGAGAGCAGAGCAGTGCAGAGAGAGGGATTTCCCTTTTATTCTGCTGTTGGTTGTGGAGCAGATTTTTCCCTGCTTTGAAGGGGCCAAACAGCAGCAAATAAACAAACAAATCAATCAATTTCTGCCCCGTCCCTCCGTGAAGATGAAATGCTCTCCTGCAGCCCTGCATTAACCCCTGGCCCTGCATTAGGCTCCAGCTCCTGCTCCTCGCCCTGCATGCTTTTAAGGCAGGATTTCAATTATCCAAAGTGGCTCCTGACAGAGTTCCAGGCACATTCCCAGGGGATGGATCCCTGCAGTCCCTGGGCTCAGGGAGTGATAGTGGAGCCCTGGAAAAAGTTAAAGATAGAATCTAAAATGTGTTTTCCCAGATCAACTGCACCTGCGTAAGCTGTATGATAAATTAGATAATTGTTAGATGTGAGGATTGTTTAGTAATTAAATATAATTTTTATACAACCATAAGAAGAATAATGAGAAACTATGTTGGAAATTCGGGGGGGCGGGGGCTGAGCTTAGCTGAAATCTATGTATACAATAGAACAATATAAGTTTAATAATTAACATGAAAGTTATATAACTATAGAGTATAAAAACATGATCATCTCGGATGTGTGGTCGGAATCAGATTTGGGTTGAATATACCCCGATTCCCAGAGCTCTTCAATAAAAAGCACCACATATAATCCCCCGTGATTTTGTGTTTCTGGACGTTAACAGGAGCACCCCCTGCCCTGCAGATGGAGCTTCCAGAGCTTCCTGTGGGGATGGATTTGGGTGGAGCTGGGGGCTGGGAGTGCAGGGTCCCTGCCCTGGGGCTCAGGGATATTTATAGGAAAAGCTTTTTAATAGCCTGAGCTGGAAAAAAATCTGGTTAAACCCGAGCTCATCCCCACGTAATTAAATAACCCAGCTATGACTAAGAATATTGATCAGGCCCCGGCTCCCCTCCCTCCCAGAGGAAATTTCCTTGGGGAAGATTTTCCTGCTGCTCCCAGCCCTGTGGATGTGGCACTGCAGCCAGACCCATTCCCTGGCTCTGCTTTCATCCTTTAAAATGCCCTACTTTGCCTTAAATCTCCTGTTTCCTGCTTTAAACACGTTTTTTTAAAAATCCACAGGGGTTTTTATGGGATGTTTTTTTCTCAGGTATCACCTCCATATTTCCCAGTTATTCTCACTAACAGCAGCCTCTGTGAAAGCCCACAAAGAGCAAAATAAATTAATAAGTGTAAATCATTCCAGGTGAAACATTCCAGATTTTCTGTTCAGAATGTGTTTTCATTTTATTATCATAAAACCCATTTGAAACAAGGCATTGATGGTGCTTTTCTGGTTCAAATTTTTGCTGCTTGGACTCATGCCTGTTAAAAATGTAAAAAAATAATATAAATTGGAGGTAAAAGCATATTTGCTGTTCTCCTGCAGGTTAAATTACCTGTCAGCTTTGCCCATTAGATTCCACATCCTTCAGTGATCTCAATTTTTATTTGGTACTAAATGTTAATCACCAGAATTGCTGCTTGTGTTTTAATATTCCTTTTCATTATCCAGGCTCCTGCACACAGGAATCTGAATTTATCTGAGGGGCTGCAAACACTTTAATACACTTTATATTATTTATGCCACATATTTGCAAAGGATAATACAGAATAAAACCTCTTTTGTCAAGAAATGCTGTGCTTGGTCCAGCTACTTCCGACATCAATAAGAGCTTTTTCATAAATATTAATTTAAGTTTCTATCCTCAGCATGGAGAACATGCAAAGCATGGAAAAATAAATGTGTTTGCAAAAGATCCCAGCTAATTTGGGCTCAGGTGGTGGAAAGTGCAGGGGCTGCTGTGAGCTCACCCTGCAATGAAAAACAGGAGCTGAGCTTTGGAACCTGCATCTCTTTGGGGTCTTTTTCCATAAAATTAGAGAATGAAGGAAACTTCTTCATCTCCAGCTTTGTGTTTCAGGCTTTTGAAATAGAGGAGGAATAATAGAAATAACAGAAATGATGGAAATAATGGAAGTAATAGAAATAATGGCAATAATAGGAAGGAGCTTCTTGGCTGCCTGTTTTCCACAGGCAATGGATTCCAGCTGCTCCAAAATAAAGACACTGGGAGTGTTTGAGGCAGGCTTTGTGCTCCTGGAGATCCCTTTGTGTGCAGAATTATCCTGAGGAGGGGAAGGGCAGGGGCAGGGCAGCCCTGAGCCCCAGAGAAAGAATTGCCTGGAAAATGTGATGGGAAGGGCTGGAGTGAGCAATCCCTGTGACTGAACCCCAGCCCTGCCCCAGGGACAGCCCAAAGGGTGAAATGCAGCTCATTCTGCTGGATTTGGGTGGGTTTGGGTAAATAGAGCCAGAAAACCAGGAGCTGCTGGAGAACCAGGAGCTGTCAGAAAACCAGGAGCTGCTGGAGAACCAGGAGCTGTCAGAAAACCAGGAGCTCCCAGTGGAGCTGCAGCTGGACCATCAGGAAACCAAATTTTCCCACTGTCCCCCATTGCTGCTTTGGGGTTGAGGGTTCTTTTGAGTCCCTTCCAGCTCAGGATAATCCCTAATTCTGTGATTTTGGGCTGTTTTCTGGTCACAAAGCTTCCAAGCCCTTCGGTGCCACTGGAGTTTGGGCTCTTCTGAAGCAAAGTGAAACCTGGGATCACATCAGATGTGATGGAGGAATGAGAAACCCAAGAAAAAACAGGATTCTCATTTAGTTTGCAGATTTATTATTATTTTAATGGAATTCTGGGGTGGCTCAGTTGGGAAAGGGCCTTAAAGCCCAGCCCATTCCACCCCCCCGCCAGGGGTTTTCATGCCACCCTCACGGGGAAGAATTTCTTCCCCATAACCCACCCAAACCTCCTGGAAGTTCAAAGCCATTAAAGGCATCAGGAATTCCACAAAAATAACTGGAATCACCCCATGCCTATCCTGAAAGGCCCTGGCAGCCCCTGATCCTGGTCATTCTCTGTTTATAACCTGACTTTGGGGAGGGCAGAGCCCCTCCAGCTGCACCAGGTGCTGCATTTGCCAACATTCCCTCTCACCTGAGCAACATTTTGGGACCAGAAGCTCTGAACCCCTCTGTGAGCAGATTTGAACTGCTGGGAGCTGCAGCCAGGCTGTGGCAATTGGGATTCTGAGCCATCCTCCTCTCCCTGTCAGCCTGAACTCCAATTTCTTAATTTGCTCCAGTCCTCTGCTGCTCAGGCTCAGCTTCGTTAGCCACGTCCCCTTCAGATGGAATTAGAGCTCTAATTGACAGCCAGGACAGGGCTCTAATAGTTGGGAACAGCTCCCAGTCAGCCACTTGTCCCCTGATGTCCTGTGACAGCAGCAGGGCCAGCAGGAGCAGCTCCCTGGTCCTGCCCACCCCTCTGGTGATCAATGGGGCATCAGCAGGGCCCTGATGGAGCAGGGATGTGTTTGGTGTCCTTGGGAAGTGGAGCTGAAGGGAAGAACTCCATGAGCTGCCAGGATGTTCCAGTCCTGGTTTGGAAAGGCAGGTGTGTGCTGAGGAAGGCAGGAGCCTCCCCGGAAATGGAAAATGCAAACCCCCTCCCTCTGAATTATTATAATTGAAATTAGGGGCTCTCAGGCAAAGATATGGGAGCAGGAATAACAGTTCTTTACTAGGAAAAGTAAAAATACAAATGCAGCAGCACAAATAAACAAAAACACTGTCAGGGCCAGAGCAGGCCCTGCCCCCTGTATGTCAGGGTGGTGGCACAGCCCCATTGTGGTGCAGACATCTTTTATGGAAAATCCGCTCCTTAGGACTTTTCCTCCTGGGAAGCTGAGAGACCTCAGGAACAAAATGTAAACAATGGTTATCGGTGCAACAGGTGGATCTGTGATTGGTCTCATGTTGGATGTTTGTAATTAATGGCCAATCACAGTCAGCTGGCTCGGACAGAGGGTCCAAGACAGACCCTTTGTTATCATTCCTTCTTATTCTATTCTTAGCCAGCCTTCTGATGAAATCCTTTCTTTTCTTCTTTTAATATAGTTTTAATATAATATATATCATAAAAATAATAAATCAAGCCTTCTGAAACATGGAGTCAGATCCTCGTCTCTTCCCTCATCCTCGCTCCCCTGTGAACACGGTCACACCATCCCATGGGGGCTCAGCCCTCCTGCAGTGCCAGCTGTGGTTCTGCTGCAGCAGGGATCCTGCACAAGGGGGGAGTTTTCCTCTGCAGCTCCAGGGCTGCTGCAGATGGGCCTGGGCTCCCTCTGGCAATGCAGGGCAGCAGAAAGCTGCTCCTCTGGGAATGCAGTTGGCAAAAGCTGCTGGGGTGTCCCAAAGCTCAGATTGTATCCAGGTAGGAATGTTTGAAACCTCGGACTGTACCCAGGCAGGGATGTTTGAAACCTCAGACTGTACCCAGGCAGGAATGTTTGAAACCTCAGATTGTATCCAGGCAGGAATGTTTGAAACCTCAGACTGTATCCAGGTAGGAATGTTTGAAACCTCAGATTGTATCCAGGTAGGAATGTTTGAAACCTCAGATTGTATCCAGGTAGGAATGCTTGGCTCCTCCCCTGGGTGGAGCATCTCCCATGGGATGCTGGAATTTGATCAGCCATGCAGCTGTGGAAGAGGTTTTACAGTGACTTCTGTGAGCCAGAGAATATTTGGATGAGAGGATCCATGTTTACCCCTGAAAGAATTTTCTACCAAGGTCGTTGACATAGAAACCAAGAGAGAAAGAAGGAGAAATAAGAGAAACCTGCAACTGCCTGTTTCAGTGAGCATTGTGTTTGTCTCTGGTGACCAATGAGTGAAGTGTAAGCTTATGAGTTTTGCAAGAATGTACAAAAAGCATCCATGCTGGAATAAAAACAGTTTGGAGCCTTCTGAAAATGGAGTGTGTTGCTTTGGATTGTCTCCATCTCAACTGCGCCATGCAGGGACACATGAACAGCAGATAATTAATAATTAATAATTAATAATTAATGGCCCAATAAGAGCAGAGATCTCCTGGAGGGAGGATTGGGTGTGGAAGAGATAAAGAAAAACTGCCCAATGAACAGAGCATAACTGCCCCAGCTCTGACAGATGGGAACAGAACACACAGCCCTGGGCACACCTTGCATTTCCAACCCAAGGCATCGAGCCCTTCCTCCCCAGCTCCTGCCCTGACTGAGGGCTCAGCTCAGGAGACAAATTAGGCAGGAAGGGTTTGGGTACTCACAGGGCATTTAAAGACTGAGTTGTAAGTGGGAGCATTGGGGTTCAGACCCTTGTTCTTGCTCAGGAGGCACAAATTGCAGCGGGTGTTTCCTGCAGGATCAGCTCTGGGCTGTGTGGGTGATCCACAACCTCCCCTGGGCTCTCATTTCACTTCCACGTGGCCCCTCCTGAACCAGATCATGGTCAGGGACTGCAAACTCCCTTTTCCTGCTGGGAATTTGGGACTTATACCATAAAAAAGAAGGAAATTACTTTTCTTTTAGCACTGGAGGGGGAGAAACCCCTCCTGGTCAGGCACTGGCACAGAGATGGGTGTCACCATGGGTTGGCAGGTGACAAATTTGGCCAGAGCTTGGCCAACCTGAGCCCAGGAAGAACAGGAGCCACCAAAGAGTGGTTTGCCAGGAGCTGAGTGTAATTTAAGGGCCAGAAACCCTCACTGAAGCTCTCTCTGGAGAGCCTCTGCTCTGGAATTGTTATTTCACCCTCAGTGAGCAAACCCATTGAGGAAAAAGGTTCATTTTCACTGGAGCTGCCCCCGACTGCTGGGAACATTCAGCTCCAAGGGGTTGATTTATGGCTCTTTTTGAAGCTTGTAAAATCATTTGTTTCTATTAATACCCCTCACTGCCTCACTGCCACTTCAGCAGGGACAAATTTGCAGTCACAGATGGAGGAAGATGAGGAATTAGGAGAACCTGAGGAGCCTGGCTTCACCCTCTCAAACCCAGCAGCAATGAGAGCCCAGGGGTTTCTGTGAGGTGAATTTATCCCTGGACATTTGGGGCCAGAGGAAAACCATCCCAGGTGAGGGGGTGAGACTCAGAAGCTTTTTCTGGGGGAGATCAAGGACAAGTGAGCAGGGGTGAAAAGCAGGGAGAAGGGAGAGGAGGGGGCTGTGTGTGCAGAGCACTTTGGCTGCTTGGGAAAAAAAAAACAAAAAACCCCAAATTCTGTCCCAGGTGGGATTTAATGTCCTTTGGGTCAGTGTAAAACAGATCACCCCCCTCATGATCATAACGTGGGGTTTGTGAGAAAGCCTTGAGTGTTCCTTGCATGTAATGTGTTATTCCAGGTGACCTTCAGCAGAATTTCAGTGTCTTTAAACACTCAGGTCCTTCCTAATCCTATGGAGAAGCCTCAGATATCCCACAATGAAGGAGCTCCATGCAGCTCCATTCCCCATCAGGCAAATGCATCTCTGCAAACATTTCATTTCAGAGCTGTGGAAATGCAAATCAGCCTAAAACCCCCATTTCCCCCCTGCTCTGTCTGCCCTGCTCTCTATGCAGAGAACCAAAACCCTTCATTATGCTATCAAATTGATCTGCCAAGCCCCAGCCTGCAGCCCTGAGTGGATTTGTTCATCAATTCCAAGTTTGAATCCAGGAGGAAGCAGCACAACAAAGGGAGATGTGACACCCTTCAGCTGGAATGAAAGGAGGCTGAGCCCAATTGCTGTGCCCAGACTGAGTTCATTTGGATTTCTGAACCAATCTAAAAGGAACAAAGCAGAGAGGCAGTGGCAGCCTCCCCTGTTTGTTTGTTTATTTGTGTGAATGTCACTTTAGTGTGGCTTTTTTTTAATCCCCTCTCTTGTCTGGGCTGGATTAACACCCAAAGTGTTCTGACGGAGCCGTGAAAGCTTAAAAAAAAAGTGATTAGAGATGGAGAAGAGAACAAAGGAGGCTCAGAGCATCCATGGACTCCTGACCTTGGGGAAAAAAAAGCTCCTCTGGGATTAAAATGTAACTTTAGACTCCAAGATATCTGAAGGATGTTGGTATTTTACAGCAATTCAAAGGTGTCCATATAAAGAGCTTGATATTACTTGGGGTTTATTTTGCAAAATCTCTTCACTGCAATCCCATCTCCAACCAAACCTCACCATTTTCAGCTCTAACCCAGTGCCAGGACAGGTAATTCTGACCCATCCAACCTTCCCACCTACATTTATCCCTGCTCCTCCTTGCTCCAGGGTGTTTAATCCCTCTGCAGGGGTAGGAGCTCATTTATTTCAGTAATCCTGGGATCTCTGGGGATTTTGGGATGCTGCACCACCACAAAGTGTGGCTGGGCTTCTCCAAGGTGATTTCCACTGCTCCTGGCCTGGGAGCAGCTACAGCACCTTCAATCAGCTGGATTTTGGGCAGTGCTGTGCAATTTTGAGTGCAGGGCAGCATCCCTGACAGCCTGGGGTGTTTTGAGTGGATAATTTTTATAATGTAAATTTTGGATTCTGGATAAAAGGTTAATCCTGATCTCAGCTTGGTGACTCCAGAACCTCGTGGGCTGTCACACATGGGGAGCCTTGGGGACAAGGGCAGCCCCTGCTGAGGGGGTGGCTGAGGGTCAGCCCTGGATTCTGGGGCAGGAGAACAGAGGAGAAGGGATTCATGGAGCCATCACCTCCAGGAACAGCTCACCTGCCCAACACTGCCTTCTTCAACACCCAAAATTCACCATCCCCAGAGATTTCTCTGGCTTACACTGCTGCCCCAAGACTCCTGCTCCTATCTACGTTCCCCTTAAAACCCTCCAGCACAAGGGATGTTTGGATCTCTATGAACTGCCACATTAATTCTGATTTCAGCCCTGCCCCTCAGCTTGCAGCCTGGGTTTGAGGGCTGGAGCTGCTCTGAGAGATGGGAGGGGTTCCCAAGGGTTAATTGAGGTTTTCTTCACAGGTCACTGGGGACACTCTTGCTGCCTGCTTTAACTTGGCTTTTTCTCTCTTTACCAAGACAGAAATCAAACTAATAAATTAAAAGAGGGTGGAAGAGAGATGCAATAATCAATCAAAGACTTTCCCAGACTGAGATGAGTGACTCTAAGGGAAGCTGAGAAAACAAAAGCAACTTCTTTCCTGGATGAAACGTGAAGGAAAAAGACCCTTTTTTGGCAGATTTTTAATGAGCTTTTGGCAGAGAGCTGTTGATTTTCATGTGTGCCCAGAGCAGAGAAGGGGCTTGGCTTTAACTCAAGCTTCAGTGAATGGCAGGTAATTAATTAAACAAGGGCTGAGCAAGTGTAAAGTCACTGGGTTTGAGCCTGAATCCAAACTCACCCAAAGCTTGGCCTTGCTACTGCCCTGACAGAGCAGCCACAGAGCTGAGCCCTGTGTGAAGAGTGCTCTCAGCCCCTCCTGCTCACCTGGAGGTTGAATAAAATTGCTTTGATTTACACAAATGCTTTCTTTTCACCTGTTCTGAATCCTCCCACAGTGACTTGTGGGAGCAATTGACAGTTCCCAGCTCAATATCCTGGAGAGAGATGAAACAGCAGCAGTGGGAGATAAGGGGAGAGCTCACAGTGTGATGTAAAGCTGGGCCTGCCCAAAATGAGCTCTTATCCAAGAATAAATGATACCTAAACAGATGCTTGGCACACACAGGCAGCCTGTCTGCCCAGGTGTGGTATTTTCAGGGTCCCCCATTGGAGGAGGAAAGGATGAATCTGAGTCCATGCTCTTAGAAGGCTAATTTATTATTATATTATATTATATTATATTATATTATATTATATTATGCTATATTATGCTATATTATGCTATATTATGCTATACTAAGGAATAGAGAGAGGATACTTACAGAAGGTTTAACAAGATACTACTCAAAAACTTGTGACTCTCCAGAGAGAGAGTCATTTACTTAATGACCGTGATTGGTCATTAAGTAAAAACAATTCACAAGTTGGATAAACAATCTCCAACCACATTTCAGAGCAGCAAAACACAGAAGATGCAAATGAGATAATTATTGTTTTCTGTTTTCTCTGAGGCTTCTCAGCTTCCCAGAGAGAAATCCTGGGCAAAGAGGATTTTTCAGAAAATATGATGGTGACAGCCAGGAACTTATTCTAGTTCTTAAATTTCGATGATCTCCTGGAGCTTTTTCATATTCCGAGCCCTCTTTTGGAGGGGTGAAAGGTGTTTTGGGTTTTGGACTCCAAGAGCTTCAACCTTTACTGTCCTAGGTTGAAAAGATGTGGCTGGGGTGTGTGTTCTATTTTCCATCTGTCAGAGCTGGGGCAGTTCTCCTCTGTTCATTGGGTAGTTTTTTCTTTATCTCTCCCACACCCAATCCTCCCTCCAGAAGATATCTGCTGTTCACGGGCCATTAATTATTAATTATCTGCTGTTCGTGGGCCATTAATTATTAATTATCTCCTGTCCACGGCCACTGAGTGTCCCTGCATGGCTGATCAAATTCCAGCATCCCATGGGGAGATGCTCCACCCAAGGGAGGAGCCAAGCATTCCTACCTGGATACAATCTGAGGTTTCAAACATTCCTACCTGGATACAGTCTGAGGTTTCAAACATTCCTACCTGGATACAATCTGAGATTTCAAACATTCCTACCTGGATACAATCTGAGGTTTCAAACATTCCTACCTGGATACAGTCTGAGGTTTCAAACATTCCTGCCTGGATACAATCTGAGATTTCAAACATTCCTGCCTGGATACAATCTGAGCTTTGGGACACCCCAGCAGCCTTTGTCCCCTGCACTGCCAGAGGAGCAGCTTTCTGCTGCCCTGCATTGCCAGAGGGAGCCCAGGCCCATCTGCAGCAGCCCTGGAGCTGCAGAGGAAAACTCCCCCCTTGTGCAGGATCCCTGCTGCAGCAGAGCCACAGCTGGCACTGCAGGAGGGCTGAGCCCCCATGGGATGGGGCTGGGACACCTCCTTGACACACAAGGGGCAGGGACTGCTCTCACTCTGGCAGTGCTTTGTTTTCTTTTTTGTTCTATTGCATTTGTATTTTTAATTTTCCTAGTAAAGAACTGTTATTCCTGCTCTCATATCTTTGCCTGAGAGCCCCTTAATTTCAATTATAATAATTCAGAGGGAGGGGGTTTGCATTTTCCATTTCGTTCCCCCATTTCAGGGGAGGCTCCTGCCTTCCTTAGCAGACACCTCCTTTCAAAGCAAGACATTTACACACTTGAAACTCTCTGGATCAGAGAAAGAGCCCCCAGGTGATCCCAGCTGCTGGATGGGGCTCTTTGCCAGTGGGATTTCACCTCCCAGCCCTTCCCCTCTCCCTGTGCCAGCAGGGAGCTCACCAGCAGGGGCTGGAAGTGCTGCCCCTCCGCAGCAGTTTCGCTGCTGGCACTGCCAGCTGGGCCCTTCTGCTCTGAGGCAGATGATCAAAAGCTTCTTTTCAGCAAAGATTTGTAGCTGGGGAGAAAAAAAATTAAGAAATTCAGGTTTGAGACAGGCTGATAAATGAGGTTTTTTGTTTGTGGCTCATCCAATCCATCAGTTTGTTTTCCTGATCACACTGATGTGCAGGATGGATGAGGTGTTTTTTCTCTCTTTATTTGACTTGTTATACACAAAATATCAATGTGTGGAGGCTGCTCTTGAGGCTCAAATGAGCCTAAAAATGTAAATTAATAATAATAAATTATCCATATTTGGGCACCTTCATGGGTGTGTAAGGAACTCACCTGAGGTCAGGGTGGGCATTTTGAATATTTGAAGATCTTGGGGTACAATTGGGAACTTGGCTTGGGCCACAAACTGTCCAAAATCTAAACTCTGATAATATTTTTCTCACTTGGGCTTTGACAGCTTTCATTAGCCAATAAAATCCATATAATCCATAAAACAGACACCGCTCTGTGGAACTGCAGCCTGGATGGGAATGTTTTCCCCTCAGGACAGTGTGTGTCATGTTTGGCACCTGTGGTAGCACTCGAGCACTCAGATAACAAAACCAAGCCCTCAAGCAGAGTATTTCTGCTTAGTGACTCCCTCGAGCTGCCTCACAGCTGATGTCTTTATTTGCCATGGCCTTCAGGAAGGATTTCTTTAGTTCAGTTCTAAATCTTGCAGTGTAAAATTGATTTTTCTGCCTGTTTCTGCTGCTTCGCAGCAAACAAATGCTCCTTCCCCCAGGAAAGGGCTTTATACTCTGAGGTTAATGATATGTGGAGTTAGAGAAAGTCTCCAGTCAGCACTCCAAGGATGAGGCTGCAGACAGGGCTGGCTCCTAAGTCAGGAATTAATTAATTAGATTGAGGCAGGCAGGAAATGTCGTGTTGTGATGTTTATCTCAAGCAGTGCCCTGTATCTGGCTGCTGATAAGGGATGTGGTTATCTCCTGTCCTCCACAGCAAACAGAGGTCACTGCATGGCTAAGCCATTATTAGGACATTTTTCAAAGGTGATTTGTGCACCTGCAGCTCTTTTCTGTGTTAAAATAGGGAGCACTCCCTGTGCTGAGTGTTCTCAGGGGATGGGATTTCCTCAGGAATAACTCTGGGAGATCACAGTCCTTGATCCCCCCTGGGAAAAGCTGCTCCCACTGAAGCCAGGACAGGGAACGGGCACTGCCCACCCCAGTAATTGCAATATTTGGGTGCATTTCTGTATTTCATCCCAAGAATTGCAATATTTGAGTGAATTTCCATATTTCACCCCAGTAACTGCAATATTTGAGTGCATTTCTGTATTTTACAGCCCACCCAGTAATTGCAACATTTCAATGTATTTCTGTATTTCACCCCAGTAACTGCAATATTTGAGTGTATTTCTGTATTTCACACCAGTAACTGCAATATTTGAGTGTATTTCTGTATTTCATCCCAAGAATTGCAATATTTGAGTACATTTCTATATTTTGTCCCAATAATTGCAATATTTGAGTGTATTTCTGTATTTCACAGCCCACCCAGTAACTGCAATATTTGAGTGCATTTCTGGATTTCACCCCAGTAACTGCAATATTTGTATTTCTGTATTTTACAGCCCATCCCAGTAACTGCAATATTTGAATGTATTTCTGTATTTTACCCCAGTAACTGCAATATTTGTGTGCATGTCTGTATTTCATCCAAATAATTACAATTATTGAGTGCATTTCTGTATTTCATCCCAGTAATTACAATATTTGAGTGCATTTCTGTATTTCATGTCAGCAATTGCAATATTTGAGTGCATTTCTGTATTTCATCCCAATAATTGCAATATTTGAGTGCCTTTCTGTATTTCACCCCAAGAACTGCAATATTTGAGTGCATTTCTGTATTTTACAACCCACCCAGTAATTGCAATATATCAGTGAATTTCTGTATTTCACCCCAGTAACTGCAATATTTGTGTGCATGTCTGTATTTCATCCAAATAATTGCAATTTTTGAGTGCGATTCTGTATTTCATCCCAGTAATTACAATATTTGAGTGCATTTCTGTATTTCATGTCAGCAATTGCAATATTTGAGTGCATTTCTGTATTTCATCCCAGTAGCTGGAATACTGGACTGCCTTTCTGGATTTCATCCCAATAATTGCCATATTTGAGTGCATTTCTGTATTTCACAGCCCACCCCAGTAATTGCAATATTTGAGTGCATTTCAGTATTTTATCCCAATAACTGCAATATTTGAGTGCATTTTTGTATTTTACAGCCCACTCCAGTAATTGCAATATTTGAGTGCATTTCTGTATTTCACAGCCCACCCCACCCAATAACTGCAATATTTGCATGCATTTCTGTATTTCACCCCAGAAATTGCAATATTTGAGTGCATTTCTAATCCCAAAGTGCAGCTAAAACCTGCAGCTAAAATCTGCGCTGAGGTAAAGCCAAAGTTCTCCACATCCCAGGCTGTGTAACACCACCTGCTCCCCACTTCCCTGCACATTTCCAACCTCAGATCTCCAGGGAAATCGCTCCCCCTGTCCATCAAACCCTCTCCAGGCTGGCCAGCAGCCCCTGTACGCTCAGGCCTGGCGTGGGCCGGGGTGTTGATGTGGAAATGGGGATTTGATGGAACCATCCCTGCTGCCAGGACACAATCTGGGCTTGGTTGGCTCCTGCCTGGATCAGCTCTCCCCTCCTGCAGGAGCTGTGTGCGCGAGCAGCATGGACACACTGCAGCGGGAAAATCCATCCAGGCAGGGAAAATTGTTAGAATTGTGAGAGTAATGCCATGGTTGGCTCTCATAATTAAAAGTATAATAATTATTATACTTTATTATTACACTTTATTTATATAAGAAAATATTATATGAGGCATTTACATTCTCTGAAATGAGAGAGAGACATAATTCTCTCTCTCAGGGTTTTTTCCTGGGGAAGCACAGAGAGAAGAAGAGAAAAACAATTCTTATCTCTACTTGCTGCTCCTGTTGTTTTTGCACATGTGGAATGTGTTGGAAAGATTGTTTATCTGAAGAGATTTGTCAGTTGGATTCTGCTGAGGATTGTTTTGTTTCCTTGGCCAGTCACTCAAAGCTGTGTCCTGGCTGTCAGGAGACAGTCACCAGTTCTCTTTAGATGTATCTTTGTAAAGTGTAGTATAGCATCTCTATAATTAATATCATATCATATCATATCATATCATATCATATCATATCATATCATATCATATATCATATCATATAATATCATATAATATAATATTTTAATAAAGCAATGGTTCAGCCTTCTGAATCAATGCAGTCAGATGCCAATCATTTCCTCACATTGGGATTTTACTATAATTATGTATATATGTTAAGAGAAGTTTTATAGACTTATAAAACTTAGACAAAAATTATATACTTAGAAATGAAAGTCTATGAACTTATAAGTAAAACTTATAAACTGTTTTACTCCCCTTGCGTTGTTATTATGGGGTGGCTGGGTTTGGGACATTTGGGAGGGTCAGCTCGTTACCATGTGTCCTGGATTGCCAAGCAAATTGTGTTCTATTCACCATCTCTATGGCAGTTGTCTTCTGTTCAGTGGGCAGTTTTCCTGATCTCTTCCACACCCACTCCTCCCTCCGGGGAGATATTTACTGATAAGAGGTCGTTGAATGTCACTGCAAGGCTGATAAGAACTACAGCATCCCATTGGGAGATGTGAGCCCAGAGGGAGGAGCCAAGCATTCCTGCCTGGATATAATCTGGGGATTCTGGAACACCAGCCAAGCATTCCTGCCTGGATATAATCTGGAGATTCTGGAACACCAGCACGGCTTCTGCACTGGATTCCCCAGAGGAGCAGCAGCTGCCTCTGTCCCTGGATCTCCAGAGGAGACTCCACCCTTGTCCAGGATCCCTGCTCCAGCAGAACCAGCCCTGACACTGCAGGAGGGCTGAGCCACAATTCCAATGGGACTGCTGCCAACACCCTGACCCACAGGGTGTGAGGTTGGGTTCTGGCCCTGGCAGGGTTGGTTTAGTTCACTCATTGTTTATTTTATCCTTTTATTTTCTTCCCTATTAAAGAACGGTTATTCCTGCTCCCATATTTTTTGCCTGAGAGCCTCTTAATTTAAAATTTATAGCAATTTAGAGGAGGGGGTTTGCATTTTCCATTTCAGAGGAGGCTCCTGCCTTCCTTAGCAGACACCTGGCTTTCCAAACCAAGACACCCTGGCAGTATCTGACCTCCAATCAAGGTGTCAGGAAGTGACCTTCACCTCTGGGCAGTGAAGAAGAAGTCGATGGACAGAACTTTGTGGGGGCTAAAGGGTTAAAAGGTGAAACATCCATTGTGTGGATGAACACACAGTGGGGAAAATCCTCTGCTCCCAAAATATTTTCTCTCTTCAGTCTTCTGTTGTATTTTTGGTAAGGTTTTAATAAACCTTTTACATTTTCTGGAAGGGAAGATCATTTCTCACAAAGTCAACTCCTGGGTTGAGTTGCAGCCCTGGAAGCTGCTCTGCCCTGGCAGGTCAATAATGACACAGCACAGGCAAACCCTGCGTGGCAAATAATTGACTAATTAGCAAATCCAGCAGGAAATGTCAGGCACAAGCTGGGGAAGGGAGCTGATATCCCTGCCAGCCGGGTGACAGCGGGACATTTCCATAAAATGTGGAATTGCACCCGTGTGGGTGAAGAGTTGGGGCATTTCTCAGGTGTTGGGGCAGCTTTGGGGATGGCAGCGAGGACTGGAGGGTTCTGAGCTCAGCATCTGAGCTGGGGAGGTCAGTGGGGCAAACTTCAGAGAGGGAAGAATTAGGGGCAAAAATCCTGTATTTGTGGTGTGAAATTACAATTGTTCTTCCCCAAAATGATTACTGTCTGGGAAAAGATGGAGTGCACCAGGTGTGACCAAGCTTTAAACCTCTGGGAAGGGCTGTGTGTGTAAAAATCACATATTTGACCTGTATTAAATCCCAGATTCTGACCTGGATCAAGTCTCAGATTTTGGCCAGTATCAAATCCCAGAATCTGACCAGTATCAAATCTCAGATTCTAACCAGTATCAAATCCCAGATTCTAACCAGTATCCTATCTCAGATTTTGGACAATCTCAAATCTCAGATTCTGACCAGTATCAAATCCCAGATTTTGGCCAATCTCAAATTTCAGATTTTGACCAGTATTTCAGATTTTGGCCAATCTCAAATCTCAGATTCTGACCAGTATCAAATCCCAGATTTTGGCCAATCTCGGATCTCAAATTTTGACTGGTATCAAATCTCAGATTTTGGCCAGTATCAAATCCCAGAATATGACTGGTACCAAATCCCAGATTTTGGCCAATTTCGAATCTCAGATTTTGGCCAGTATCAAATCCCAGAATATGACTGGTACCAAATCCCAGATTTTGGCCAATCTCAAATCTCAGATTTTGACAAGTATCAAATTCCAGATTCTGACCAGGATCAAATCCCAGATTTTGGCCAATCTCAAATTTCAGATTTTCCTACAACCCCACCCCAGCTGCTCCTGGATTGCTGTGTCTGGTCAGGCCAAGGAAAAGCCCTGAAAAAGAACAGAGAGAAAGAAAAAATTATAAATAAAGAGAGAGGCAAATGGTGCCTCTGGGAGTAGCTCAGAAGGAAGGACAGAGGATGGTTCTAAATCCAGGAGTTTTTCCTGCCTTAAACCAGAGATTAACACCCAAATCTATCAGATTAATGGCTGAAAACAACAAAAAAAATGGTGCTGAATTTGTAATTTCAGAGAAAGATTAATTTTTTTTCAAGCCAGGAGTAAATTTGCAGTCGTTTTCCAATGGAACATTCTGGGTTTTGAGGATTTCTCTTCAAAGCTGAGCATGGGGGGAGCAGGATCCCCCTGAGCACAGGGATGTGAGGAGGGGGCTCTGGGGGCTCAGCCTGAGAAATCTCCAGGACAAATTTACAGGAAGGTAAAAGAAACCTTTGGAACCTCGAAATGAAATAAAAAACCTGAACCTGCTGCTAAAAATGGCTGCGATTAGGACAGCAAAATTTGATTTGGAGATGTTTGAAAGAGGCTGAGAGGAATAAATATTGCTTGATTTATTTTTTATTTTCAGCAAATGATGTAATTTCTAAATGCACACCAAAAACCAAATATATGTTGGAAAAATGAAAATATCAACATAAAACTTGGTTTTGCTGTTGTGATTTTCAACTTAAAAAATCAGTTTAATTCTAACATGAGCAACTGTGCTGAACCTAAATCCTAAAAGACACAAAACTTGAAATTCTGTTGCTTTATGATAGAAATAATTTTTATTTTCTTTTACTTTATAGGAACCATCCTGAAGACTTTGAGTTCTGGGAATCTGGAAGATTTACTGCTACAAATCCCACCACTTGTTTTTTTCTTTTTAACAGAGAATTGGGGCACAAACACAAAATGTTTAATGGTGCTCAGATGCCAAATTTCTGCCAAATAATTTTTACTGGGGCTGGACACAGAATTGCTGCTGAAATGATTGAAAATGAGAAGTTGGCAAAGTCCTTCTGAGGCAAAAATGTGCATTTTGGCTTCTTTTGCTTGCAGGGGCTGCAGAGTGAGGAAAGTCAGATTAAAAAACCAGAATTATTTAACTCTTAAAAGCCTGGTTTGTGCTGCAGTTGGATTGCTCTGGAAAATACTGGAATTTCAGATTTTCCACATTTTTCTCATAAATTGATCCTGTCCCATCCTGTTCAGCCTGGCCTTGGGCACTTCCAGGGATCCAGGGCAGCCCCAGCTTCTCTGGGAATTCCATCCCAGGTCCTCCCCACCCTCCCAGGGAGGAATTTATTCCCAATATCCCACCTAACCCTACTCATTTAATGGCTTTTTTTCCTCCTGTGTAGAATTTGATGCAAAGATTTTTACAATTTTAAAATCTTTTCTTAAAAGCCAATGAAAACAAACTTTTCTCATTTGAGCCATCAAATTCAAACTTTTCTTTTATATTTTTATATTTTATTATGTTTTTATTCCTGGGTGATATTTCTCTCCAGCATTGCTTTTCTCTGATTGGTACCTTATTTTATTTTTATTCTGTGTACAATTCAAGGACTTGAAGAACACTTAAACTTCTTTTGTTTCCCCCTGGTTTTATTCTGGGTGAATTGCAAGGATTTGAGGAGCACTTTTAAATAAAACCTGTTCTTTTTGTTTCTTCCTGCCTTTTTTCTTTTTTTTATAGAATTCAAGGATTTGAAGAGCGCTGTTAAAAAAACTTTTCTTTTTTTTTTTTCAATGTCTCCATTTGGTTTTTTCTCTCCCAAATTACCTGTGTAAGTGCATCTATAAATACCAGAGCAAGTCAGGCATGAAGCACTGAGACTAAATATAAAACCTAAGGAAAAAATACAGAAAAAAACCTCATGTTAGAATTAAACTGACTTTTTAAGTTGAAAATCACGACAGCAAAACCAAGTTTTATGTTGATATTTTCATTTTTCCAACATATATTTGGGTTTTGGTGTGCATTTAGAAATTACATCATTTGCTGAAAATAAAAAATAAATCAAGCAATATTTATTCCTCTCAGTCTCTTTCAAACATCTCCAAAGAGGAGAACACCTTGATTTTATTGGACAGATCCCGTTATCCACGTGGGATCTGTGGATCCACCACAGACCAGGCTCAAACCTGCTCCACCAATGCAGAATTTTCAAAATATTTGAGCTGTGTCAACACCAAAATGGGATCTTGTTGGAACCCTGAGAATTTGAGACTTTCTGTGCTGACAGGCACTGACCCCCAGGAGAGGCTCTGCATTTGACCTGAGGCTGTGGAGAAGCTTCAAAAATGGAATGATAGAAGTGGGATTGTGGGTGTGGAGTTTGGATAGAAGTGTGTGACATCACACACTTTTACTAGTGAATTACTAGTGGAATTCACTACTTTTTTAGTAGTGAATTAGTAGTGGAGTTTGAATAGGATATGTAATATCAGATAGTGGAAAATTTAGAGTTTAAGGTTTTAGAATATAGTAATGGATATAAAGGAAGATGGAGGTCTTGGGGTGGAGGTTGGTCCTTCTTCTTCACCTTCTTCTTCTCCTCCTCCTTCTTGTCCTTCTCGTCCTCCTTCTTCACCTTCTTCTTCTTCTTTTCCTTCTTCTACTTCACCTTCTTCTCCTTCTCCTTCACCTACTTTTTACCTCCTCCTCCTCCTCTTCCTCCTCCTTCTTCTTCTTCTTCTCTTTCTTCTCCTCCTTCTTCTTCTTATTTTCCTTCTCCTTCTCCTTCTCCTTCTCCTTCTCCTTCTCCTTCTCCTTCTCCTTCTCCTTCTCCTTCTCCTTCTCCTTCTCCTTCTCCTTCACCTTCTTCTCCCTGGCTTTGGGTGGTTTTGTGTAATTGGATGAAAAGTCCCCATTGCAGGCCATGGGTGGTTGGTTATTGGGTTAAAAGTAAAAATAATTTCGGTGTCATTTCTTAATTGGACAGTTTATCCTTAAAAGGCCTTGGAGAGAGAGAGACAGGGCTCCATTTTTAGTTTGTTGAGAGAAGTGCTGCAGAACTCAGGGTTTGTGGGACTGTGACAGAGGTAAGAACTGATAAACATCTGAGTTGAACACGAAATCATTCGATCACTATCCTGTGACTGAATCCCAACCCTGGCAGAGAAAAGAAACAAAAGAATCCTCAGGATCTAATTTCTCCAAAAACCTTTTAAAATTCCAGTTAAATATTCCAAGAAGTGATGGAAAGGGAATAAAATCCCTGTTAGGACTCCAGAATCTACCTGGAACAGATGCTTGAGAGTTGCATACAGCTGGGTCATTCCAAAAGCAATTCATCTGCCCTCAGAAGGAGAAAAGTATCCAAAGTCTTGCTGGGATCTGGAGAGGGGCCTGGAATCCCAGAGATTGCAACAAAGGATGTACTGCACTCAGGAAAATCAAATAGAAATCCAGATTAATGTGCTGCACCCAGGAAAATAAAATTAATATCCAGACTGCTCTGGAGAGGTTTGACAAATGAATAGTAAAACTGACATTTCAGGGGTTATTACAATATTTAATTGAGGATCACAGAACCACAGCAGGATTTGGGATCTGGGGGTGAGATGGGATGAGCCATCCAAAAAATCTGGAGCAGCTGCTGCTCTTGGTTTTGTAATTGTTCTTAAGGCCATTAAATAAAAATCTTGTTAGAAATAAATATCCCAAAGCATCTTTCATTTTCATGCTCAGTGTTGATTCTAAAAATATGAGGGAATAAAGAGATAATTTATCCAATTCCTGTGATCCTGCAATGCCTAATGGGTTTTTTGTGTTAATAACAGAGGCAAAGCAGATTGATGTGCATTCCACCAGCTCCTAAACTCGATGGGTTTGTTTATACCAGAGATAAATTAGCAAAGGCCTCATATAAACAACGTGGTGGAGTTGGCAGCTTGGAAAAAAAAATCCCTGTACAAGGGGATTAATTTGTTTTTAAACTTGTTTGGAAAATGACTTGTACCTTAAGTGGATCAGCTCAGCTGGGATGGTCCTGCCCAAAGGGATTTGAAACCAAATCATCACAAAGAAGAATTTTGTACAGGTGGGAACTGAAGTCAGGCAGAACCTGGGGAAGGAGTGGGATGAAGGGGAGAGGGACAAAAATAGGATGGAAAACCTCAGAGATGGAGAGGAAGGCAAGGAAGGTCCTTGAGAAAGCAGTGAGGGGGCAAACAGGCCCAGCCTGGGGACAATAGATGGATTTTATGGCTCTGGATAGTGAGAAGCAGAGTGAACACTGAAACACCTTCCCTTCCTTCTTGGCTCTCGATTTCAGTCCCTCTCCCACCTTTCAGTCCCTTTCCCACCTTCTCCCTGTGCAAGGGCTGCAGGAAGCAGGAAAATGGTCTCAGCCATTCCTGGCATTCCCTCTCTGCTCCCCTGCTCCTTCCCTGCCCTCCTCCAGGAGCTGAAGGGTCCCAAATGAGATCTTGCAGCACTCTCTCCTCACTGTTCCCAAGGATTTTTCCCACTTTTTTGCCCACCCTGGCGAGGCTGCCCTGTCCCCCAGCAATCCCTGTCTCCCTCTGGAAGAAATTCCTGCCTGCAGCTGCCAAGGCAGCTCTGACAAGCTCACAAAACACACAAGAACCTTTATTGAAACGGCCAGAAAGGCAAACACTGCCCTGGTGATTTATTCAGGCAGCTGAACTCCATCAGGAGGAGTCAGTGATGGACAGAGAACACTCTGCTGATGGATCCCCCTGGGTTCACCTCATTTTGCAGGGAAAGGAGTTTGCAGCTTGGAGGACAAGTTGCAGTTTTATCACTTTGGAGAGGTTTGGGGTCTCTGCTGCTCTGGGGCCTAAAGAGCCCCTCCCACACCCCTGCAATTAATAAATGTAATAAATTCTGGTTAAAGCTTTAATTGCTCCTTAATTCCCAAATAAAGAAATAAAGGAAGGGGCAGCTCCTGCCCTAATTGCTCTGATCTGGCTCATTTTAGTCCTAACCTGGATGAGCTTTGGAAAACCAACTTTTCCCTGGATTTTCCCCCTTGTGTGGCTGGCAAAGGCTCAGAGCCAGAGAGCAGCCCTGCCTGGGATGGCATTGCCTTGATTGATCCCTGCAGGCTGAAAAAGGAGCTCGAGGGCCCAGCAGCCTCCCTGGGTTTGCTTTTGTTCCCTGGGATGTTCAGAGCTGCTCTGGAAAGTTCTGACGTGTGAGCAGAGGCTGAAATAGGTGAAATGGGGAAAGCCCAGCTCCCAGTGCTGCCTGCAGCAGGAACAGGCACTGCCTGCTCCTCTCCTGCCTGCCAGAGCTCACAAGGGACATTTTTGGAGACCAGGCACCATCCACTCCTGTTTGGAGTTTATTTACTGCCCCTGCTCCAGCTCAGCCTGGGACGGGGTTTGAGGCATCTTGTCAGGATGTTGTGGCCTGGAGGGACCTCTCAGGTGTGTAAAACCAGGAATGAGCCCTGGGCAGGAATGCAAAAGCAGGAATGAGGCCATTCTGCAGGTACAGAGCCCCTGGGCAGGTGTGTAAAACCAGGAATGAGCTGATTCTGCAGGTGCAGGACCCCATGGGAGGTGTGCAAAACCAGAAACCAGCCCTGGGAAGGTGTGTAAAACCAGGAATCAGCCCTGGGCAGGTGTCTAAGACCAGGAATGAGCCCAGTCTGCAGGTACAGAACCCCATGGCAGGTGTGCAAAACCAGAAACCAGCCTTGGGCACGTGTGTAAAACCAGGAATCAGCCCTGGGCAGGTGTGTAAACCAGGAATGAGCTGATTCTGCAGGTGCAGAACCATTGGGCAGGTGTGTAAAACCAGGAATGAGCCCATTCTGGAGGTGTGTAAACCAGGAATGAGCCCTGGGAAGGTGTGTAAAACCAGAAATGCGCCCATTCTGCAGGTACAGAACCCCGGGCAGGTGTGTAAACCAGAAATGAGCTGATTCTGCAGGTACAGAACCCCGTGGCAGGTGTGTAAAGCCAGAAACCAGCCCTGGGCAGGTGTGTAAAACCAGGAATGAGCCCTGGACTGATGTGTAAAACCAGGAATAACTGATTCTGCAGGTGTATAACCCCGGGGCAGGTGTGTAAAACCAGGAATGAGCCCATTCTGGAGGTGTGTAAAACCAGGAATGAGCCCTGGACACGTGTCTAAAGCCAGGAATGAGCCCATTCTGCAGGTACAGAACTCTTGGGCAGCTGTGTAAAGCCAGGAATGAGCCCATTCTGCAGGTGCAGAACCCCATGGCAGGTGTCTAAAACCAGGAATGAGCCCATTCTGCAGGTACAGAACCCTGGGCAGCACAGGAGCAGCCTGGCAGGCTCAGGGGGCTCTCACTGGGCACAGGAAGGAAAAGCAGAGAATTCCTGCTGTTATTCTCCTCAGAGCTGGGTTTTGCCCAGCCCAGCCCATGCTGGGACTCAAAGAAATTTTCCATGAAGGAGCTGGAAGGACTTTCTCAAGTAGATTTGGTTCTTTAATACTTTTGGGAGGATGTGGCCAGAACAAATTGGTGCTGGGGAGGGAGGCTGAGGAAATCAGCTGGGATGTGTAATTCCAAAATCAGATTCTCAGCTGTATCTGTGCCCTGCTGGAGTGCTCTGAGCAGGCAGAAATCCTGGGAGAGACAATAAAGCAGGATTGGAGAAGTTGTGTGGGAAGTGACCAAAGCAGGGATTTTTCTCAAGAGTGGAGAAGGAGGGAATCTTATTAAAACTGTTCTTTCTGTCAGTGCTGAAAGGAGTTTTTACTGGCACAAAACTCTGGGGTTTATTCTCTCTTTGTGTTTAAACACTGATAAGGAGGAGTCTGAGTCAAAGCAAACTCGCTGTTATTGATCAGGAATATTTTAAACTCTGATTTCCAGCTCTCTTAATAGGGTCAGGAATTTGCCAGCTGCTCCCATCCCTCGTGGCTCTTTGGGGAAAATCCTCAGCTGGTGCAAAGCAAGGAGCATCCCCTCAGGGACACTGGGCTGGTTTTCAGTGGGAGCCTGTTCCTGGGCCAGCAGAAATGGGGTGGATCCACTCGAATCAGTGCCATAAAATCCCAGAATGGTTTGGTTGGAAAGGACTTTAAATCCCCTCCAGCCCCATCTCCTGGGCAGGGACACTTCCACTATTCCAGATTATCCCAGCCTGGCCTTGGGCACTCCCAGGGGTCCAGGGGTATCCACAGCTGCTCTGGCAATTCCATCCCAGCCCCTCCCCATCCTCCCAGCCAGGAATTCCTTCTCAATATCCCATCTCTCCCTGGTCTCTGCCAGTTTAAAGTCCTTCCCACTTGTCCTGTCCTCTTGGCTCTGTCCCTGTAAGGAGAGCAGGAATTTAATCCTGATTAATTCCACTGATGGAAGTGCCAGGAACAAGCTGCAGCTCTTTTGTCTGGCCTGAATTCCTCCCCTGGCCAGCAAATCTTGGATGAGATACAGAGGTGTCAAGCCATGGTCCCTTTTGTACCTTCTCCCTGTCCCAGGTGACCACTCAGCTCAGGTGGAGGCTGGGATGTTTTCAGGAGGTTCATTGGGGCAGCCAGGAGAATAAAACCAGACTCAGATGTGCTGGAAGAGCTGCTGTGGCTCTGGAAATACTCCAGGGCTGTTCCCAACCTTTCCCTGTGTTCCCACTGTGCAGGTGTCCTGGTTTAGGGCAAATTTGAGAGAAAACCTCCAAAAGGGGCCACTCAAGAAAGCAAACCCACACGGCCCTGTGACCGTGTTCGCAGGGGTCTGAGGATGAGGGAAGAACCTGGACTGTTTCCCTGGACTGTTTTTCTTTCCCTTTTTTCCGCCAACTCGAGCCTGCTCTGGACTGGGCCCCTTTGTGGCCTAGTGGGGCCTACTCTGGGCTGCAGCCTTTGCCAGCACTGGAGGGACTGAGAACAGAGCAACCACCCCCAAGAGAGACTTTCTGAATTTGTCATCTTTTTCAGAGTGGTGAAATGTCGGTTTCTCGGCTGTTTGGGTGACCTGGAAAGGCCCAGGGATGGCCTTGGGCAACCCGTGCTTCAAAGGACGAGAAGAGACTTCAGATCTTTTCTCGGTCTCGGTGTTTATTAATTGTTTATCTAAAAGATTTTCTCTCGGCCTGACAGAGGTCTGCACAGCAGCCAGCCATGAGCACACTGAGAGCCCCCGGGGCGGTCACTTATCTTTATACCCGAAGTTACGTATAAAATATTTATTATTTTTCCCCAATACCTTTTACCCTTGTTGACCAGTGCACTTTTAGTAAGAACCGATCCCAAAGTGCCACCACCACCACAGAAGATGGAGGCCAAGAAGAAGAAGAAGAAGGACAGGACACGCCCCAATTCCTCCATCTTACTTCTTTAGACCCCCCTGTACAGAAATCCTAAACCCTGTGTTTCACACTCTAATTAACCCATCCCTTCACCATTTATCCCAGTGAGATCCTCCCATCCTCATACAGGTGTCGTCTCCCGTGCAGGATCAAAGTCCAGCCACCAGACACTTCTGGCAACATCCCAGGACCTCCAAGCCCCCCAAGGGTGGTCTCGGTCACTCTGCAAATCAGTCCTTAGGTGCTGAGATCCCACAGTGAAAGAGTGGTGTCATCTGGTATCGTTCATTTTGTATGCTGGGGGGGTGCTTTGCCTGGTAAATAAACAGGTTCTTTCCACTTGCTTCCAAGGAATCCTTCCCAACCTGGTTGGGCAAAGGGGCTGTGTCACAGACATCTTTTATGAAAAATCCTTTCCTTAGGATTTTTCCTCCTGAGAAGCTGGGAGGCCTCAGCAACATAATGTAAACAATGGTTATCTGCTGCTGTGGAATGCAACAGGTGCATCTGGGATTGGTCTCATGTGGTTGTTTCTAATTAATGCCAATCACAGTCAGCTGGCTCAGACTTTCTGTCTCAGCCACAAACCTTTGTTATCATTCCTTCTTTATCTATTCTCAGCCAGATAGATTAAATCCTTTCTTCTATTATTTTAGTGTAGTTTTAATGTAATATATATCATAAAATAATAAATCAGCCTTCTGAAACATGGAGTCAGATCCTCATCTCTTCCCTCATCCTAAGACCCCTGCCAACACGGTCACACTGGGCCAGCCCTGGGCCAGCACCTCTCCTGCTGAAATGCTCTTTGGCCATGTCCTTGTGACCCAAAGGGACTGAGAGGCAGCTCCAGAGGATGGGTAACACCCCTGAGGAGATGGAGACATGGGGGAATGGAAAAACCTTCCAGAAACTGATTTAACCTCTGCCATCCCACCCTGGCTGCTCCCAAATATCCATTTCCCAGCAGATCTGTGTCCCATGCCCAGAGAGCTCTGCCAAATCCCTGCACAGCAGTGACCCTGCCTGTGCACAGAGCTGAAATCCATCACTGAGGGCTGGGCTCCTGCTCTTTGTCCAGACATCATCAGAATTGGGCTTTCTCTGGCTACAGAGCGAATGGCTGGAGTCCTTCAAATCCTTCAAAGGGGCAGCAGTGGAATTAAGCTCTGCTGGAAACTTCCTTTGGGGTCCTGAACAACTTCAACCTAAATTGACAAGCTGTAAACCAGAGAGGTTTTTGTCTTTCACTGGGATTGGGGTGGCTGTGCAGTTCTACATTTGGAGGGTGAACTCTTGTTTTCAACTTGACATCAGGGGCACTTGAGAGCCAAAGGGGTTTTGTGAGTTCAGTCCTATATTTAGCTAGACCTGCATTTAATGAGTCCTATATTTAGTTAGTCCTGTCTTTTGTGTGTTCTATATTTAGTGAGTCCTATATTAAGTTAGTCCTATATTAAGTCAGTCCTATATTTATCCTTTCTACCTAATTTATCTGTAAAATCATCCCCACAAAGTTCTACTGTCCCACCCATCCCATCTATAACTCCCTGACCTGTTAAACCTGGCTTTACCTTGGCAGAACAACTATTCCTGTGGATCAAGGGGCTTTTCCAGCAGTTTAGGAGTGAAAATTCCTTTATTATTCCTTTATTGTTGTGAGAATTTATCCTCCAGGGCCACCCAGTGCTCCTCCTCAGCAGCATCCCATGGCTTGGCAGCTGAATTATCCCTGTGTGGGATTTCTGTCAGATCCCTGCAGCTGGGAGGTCAATTTTTCTCCCTGGCTAAGGAGAATTTTTGTGTAAAAAGGACTTTTTTGGAGCTGTGTGATTCTGTGTAATGAATGCACTGCAGCAGCAGTGACTCCACACTTCTGCTCCATCCCTCTGCTGATCCCAACATTTTCTCACCCTGTGGATGCCAGAGCTGGGGATGGGGATTTATTGATTGCTGGTGCAGCAAAGTGATTTCAGCCTGGCCAAAGTGATTCAAGGAAAGCTCATTCTGCTGAGCTCTGGGGTTTTTTCACCTTAAATCTGAGCTCTGTCTGCTGCAAGAAACCTGCGGCGGGAGTTGGTGGCATCAAGGAATTCACATAAATAACATTTAAAGTTTTCTTTCTGACAGCAGGTGGGGAGATCTGGCACAAAGAACTGCTGGGGAAAAAAAGGCAGGAGGGTTGACGCTGCAGATTTTGTGTTTTCAAAGTGAACTCGAGTGAGAACACACAAAGAGAATCAAATCCATGGAGCAAAGAGTCCATGGGAGGAGTTGCATCCTGAGCTTTCATGAGCCCATGCTGCCAGTGAGCTCCTAAGAGTGTAAAAGCAGGAGGAAAATTTTCATTTTTGCATCATTATTTCATTAATAATATTTTCATAGTGCTTGATTTTCTTTATTTTCTTTATTTTTATTGTTATTTTCATAGTTATTTTATTTTCTAGTGTTATATTTGAAGTAATATCAATCACTAAATCCTCTGCATGCAAAACAGCTCAGAATTTGAACAAATTAAGAAATCACGAGGCAAAAAAACAAACAGAAAGTAAGGAAAGATTGATTTATTTTTTCTTTTTCTCTGAGAAAACATTTCTGGTTGTAAATGAGAAATATTTCTCTTTTCAGATGCTCAGTATTGTTCCAGCACAGCAGTGCTGGTGTGAAATGCAGACTTGACCTCTGAAATGAGAATTTCACTGAATTCATTGAGAAAACCAGTAGAAAACATTGATCTTTTCCAGGGAAAAATTCATTTTCTTCAGCTTGAAGTCTTGTGGGATGAATTCTGATCAGGCAAAGTAGGAAAAATCATATGTGAAGCAGAAGAGGTGACAAAAAAAGAGAGAAAATACTCAAGTGAAACATTTCAGCAGCTTTAAAATCTTCCCCTCCATGCCCCAGGTGTGAATTCACTGATGGATATCAGTGTCCTTCCAGAGCATTTGGAATATTTGGGTCCTTTGGAGTTCCAAAATTTGGGTGGAAATGATGCAGAGAAGCACTGGGATGGAATTTCCAAGGCTCATGTGAAGGAAGCAAGGGCAGGAATGAGCCCAAAGCAGGGAATTGTGAATAAACAGCTGGGATGGATTTGGGGGAGCAGAAATTTCTTGATTTGAAAAGTCAGATTTCTGTTAAGAAAGGTAGGAGCTTTTCTTGAAATGGAAAATGTAAATTCTTTCTCTCTGAATTGTTATGATTTTGAAATTAAGGGGTTCTCAGGTAAAGATAGGGGGATAGGAATAACAGTTCCTTATTAGGGGAATTAAAAATACAAATGTAATAGCATGAAAAAGTATACTATTAAAAAGGAAATGTTTTTTACTTTTTTAAATTAAAAAGTAAACACTTTTTGTACTTAAAAAGTATACTATTAAAATAGTATAAAATAGAAATACATGGAATATAGAAATATATTGATAAAATATAGAAATACATAGAAAATATATAGAAATACATAGAATATAGAAATATATAGAAATATATAGAAAAATATATAGAAATAGATAGAAAAAATAGTATATGAAAAAAACCAAGCTATTGATAAAGTCAGAATATGATCTGACACCCTATGGGTCAGGGTGTTGGTAGCAGTTTGATGAGATGGTGGTTGTAGTTTTTTGGGGTGATAAATGTGTTTTTGTTGAAGCAGTGATCTTGTAGAAGGGTGTAGTTTGGGGTTTTTTTTGAAGATTTGGTGGTGGTGTAGATGGCCTTGGTCTTCTCTTCTCTTCTCTTCTCTTCTCTTCTCTTCTCTTCTCTTCTCTTCTCTTCTCTTCTCTTCTCTTCTCTTCTCTTCTCTTCTCTTTCTCAGGGAATGCACTGGAGAAGAAAGCTGTTTTTTGGGGATTTAGTGGGAAAGGTTGGTTGTGGTATCCCAAACCTCAGATTCTATCCAGGTAGGACTGCTTGGCTCCTCCCTCTGGGTGGAATTTTTACAAGGAATGATTGAACTTTATCAGCCATGCAGTGACACTTTGTGGATCATTGATAGAAGATATTCTCCTGGAGGGAGGACTGGTGTGGAAGAGATAAAGAAAAAACTGCCCAATGAACAGAAGATAATGCCCCACCTCTGACAGATGGGAATTGAATACACACTCCTAGTTCTAACTTAGGACATCAACCCATTTCTGTCACCTTTTCCTAATTAATATCTGTAAATTCTGCCTCTGGATCGAGGACAGCAGGGCCAGGCTGTGCCTGAGCGGGGCCCTGGAGGGGCCTCTCCTTGTGTGTGCAAGGATTTCCTGCCTTTTCCTGAGGTAAATCCATGGAATTCCAGCGCACAATTAAATTATGCTGCACAACTAGCTGCTGTCTCAATGGCAAAATGAACAATTAATGTAATGACACAGGATTGCTGCCTAATTAAATGATTCTATCGCGTCTAAATATGGATTATTTACATTAATATGAAAGCAAAGCTGAGTGGTACAGCCAAAACCCCTGAGATTTGTGAATTACTACAAGATAACTGCATTTTTGCAATTTAAAAAAAAAAATTAAATTTATGCAAGAATTTAATTTTAAAGCAAATTTTTAGTATTTTCTTTTTCTAAAAAAGGCTTTACCCGGGCTAAAGAAAGGAGAAGGAAGGACATGTGTGTTCCCACCCTGGAGCCAGGACTCTGCTCCAGCTCGTGCCAGCCTGAGCTCTCCTGATCTACATTTTATCTGCAATGCATCAGGAGTTTGTGCAGCTTTTCTTTTTTTTTTTTTTTTATTTGGCACAATGCCTGTGGCCTGTGCAGAGATGCAGCCTCACCAGCCAGGTGCTGCAATCCCTGTAACCCTTGGATTGCTGCTCCAGGAAAACCAAAGGATGAACTCCTAAACCCAAAACTCTTCCTGTGCTGAGGTAAATTCAATTTACAACAGCTCTGAGGAGACTGTTCAAATGTAGAAGGATTTTTATAGACTTTTTAAGCCCAGAAAACAATTATTAGTAAGATTTTTGAAGCCTAGAAAATGAAATTATTTATAAGATTTTTAAATTCAGAAAATTCTGTTATTTGTAGGGATTTTTAAGCCTATAAAACTCAATGGTTTTTAAGCCCAGAAAATTCAGTGTTTTTTAAGATTTTTAAGCCCGGAGAACACAATGATTTTTACAGTTTTTAAGGCCAGAAAACTCAATTTTTAAAAGATTTTTAAGCCCAGAGGACTCAATGGTTTTTAAGGTTTTTAAGCCCAGAGGACTCAATGGTTTTTAAGGGTTTTAAGCCCAGAAATCTCAGTGCATATGGGCAGGTATAGGGTCAATCTTCCAGGGTCGTGTGCCCCTGCCAGATTCCCTGGCTTTTGTAAGATTCCTCTTTTATAAATTTTCACAGTCTATCATTTGCTTGGTGTTTCATCAACTTGATTATTTTGTAGTGCAGAATAAAAAAAAAGATAAAAAACAAGTGATGATAAAGGGAGAAATCTCTTGTCTACACCAATATTTGAGGGGTTTGGACAGATTTTTTATTTTTTTTTTTTTTTCCATCAGAGGTGACTTGGCTGTGCTCAAATCCCCATGAAGGTGCAGGAATTGCAGGTGTTGTCTCCTCCCATCCTGTGCCCTCTTTGGGTTCATTTCTCTGAATAAATGGACAATTTCAGGGCTGTTCCTAAAAGCCTAGGTAAGGAAATCAAGGCAGAATCCTGTTTTTTCCAGGTAAAAAAGGATAAGGGCTGTAAGATTTATCAGCAAAGGCTGCAGTGATGAGCTCCCTCTGTGGGAATCTTTAACATGAGAGGGTTTTGGGAAAGGCTTTAGAAACAGCAGAAGTAATTACAGCTGAGTGGTAGTTACAAGACTTTATGAGAAGCAGAAAGTAAGGATGAATAAAACAATGGTCTCTGTGTTAATGCTTGGCTAGAGTAACTCCCTAAGCTACAGAAAAGTATATCTAGTGAGATATTAGGGAGTTCTAAGCTTAATAATGGAGTTCTAATAATAAATGTTTTGTATTTTAAAGCTTACAAGTAAGTATTGCATTCTAAATAAGCATTGTTTTAACTGAAAGTGGGTGTGCTCATAGTGGTTAGGTAAAGCTACTGTCAATGTGCTTTTGTTTTGTGTGATTGGCCAAAAAACTTTGAAAGTGAGTTGTAACTGAGTTCTTTGGTTGTTGCTGAGGATGAGTTACTGACATCTCATTATCTTCAATCCAATAGGGAAATCAAGGCAGAATCCTGGTTTTTCCAGGCAAAAAAGGATAAGGGCAGTAAGATTTAGCAGCAAAGGCTGCAGGGATGAGGTCCCTCTGTGGTTTGGTATTTATAATTTGGATTTATAACTCAGTGAAATAACTGATGATAGATTGGAATTCATGTGTGAAATCCTGAGGTTTATTCGAAGTGTTTGCTTTTCAACACAAACTGGGGAAGCAAAATCTTCCCTGAGAGTCCCAATCCCCCTCTGTGGCTGCTTCCAAAACTCAGTCTTTTACAGAAATTCACTACATTTGGTGTAAAGGAAGTTTCATTAAAAAGGACCAACTCAAATCCTACAGGAGTCTGGAAAAGAGGGAAAAACTCCTCAAAGCCCTGAGCAATGCTGTCTCCCTGTGCTCAAGGCTGGAGGAGTTGCAGGTGGATGAATCTGGAATTAGCTGGGTTAATTTAATGGTGTTTGGGTTTTCTGCAGGTTTCCAAGTGCTATTTTCAATATCAAAGGTGGCTTGGAAAATATCACAGATAATCTGGATCTATAGAAGGGGGAATATCCCAAAGGGGTGTGAATCCCTCCTGATGAGGATACTTCACTTGGAGCATTTGAAATTTCCTTTTGGGGTTTTATTTTATTTTATTTTATTTTATTTTATTTTATTTTATTTTATTTTATTTTATTTTATTTTATTTTATTTTATTTTATTTTCATATTTTAATATATTATTTATATCTTTTAAATTTTTTATTATTATTTTAAAATTTTTTCTTGTGTGTCGCTGGTGACCAACAATGACAGTGACAAAAGTGCCACTTTAGGAAGAAGCAATTCCCATGAAAACATCCCTTGGTTTCCTTCCAGCTGCAGCTCCTTGATCTTCCCAATTCCGGAGCATCTCAAAGCCAAACTGGAATTTTAGTGGTAAAGGACTCTGAAGAACAAAACCATTTAAGATTATGAAGATGTATATGGGTATGATGTATTTAAAAATGTGCTTTTTGCACACTTAACATTTTTCCTGACTGGAAGCCTTAATGTCTGATTGAAGGTTGTTCATGACACATCTCTGGAGATGGAAGAAACAATAAAAGTGATTTAACAAGAAGGAAAAAAAAGAGAGGCAGCAATAAATTTGAACATTGTCTGGGTTTCAGCTGCCATAGATTGTGGGGATAATGGCACATTAATGCACAAATCAATAGCCAGAATTAAAGCCAGTTCCCAGTCAGGCTCCTCAAAGCTCTGCCAACCTTAACCCTTGGAGGAAGAGTGGAAGGAGTGGATGTGAAGAGAAGTGAAGGGTGTGGAATCTGACAGAGGGCAGCTAATCCTGTTTTGCTGTGAATTCTGTCAGGAATGAGGCAGGAATTGTGACCCTTTGCTCAGAGCCTTTGCTGGGCTTTTGCAGCTCATTTTTGGGCCTGGCAGCAGAGAACCCTCCAGCCCTGCCTGGATCCTCTGGAGCAGGAGCAGAGAATCCTCTGGCTCTCCCTGGGTTCAGAGGAGCAGGAATGGGAGCAGAGAATTCTCCAACTCTCCCTGGGTTCAGAGGAGCAGGAATGGGAGCAGGAATGGGAGCAGAGGATTCTCTGGCCCTCCCTGGATCCCGTGGAGCAGGACAGGGAGAAACTGTAGCAGGAATGAAGCAGAGAATTCTCTGGCCCTCCCTGGGTTCAGATGAGCAGGACAGGGAGCAGAGAATTCTCTGGCCCTCCCTGGATTCAGATGAGCAGGACAGGGGGCTGAGAATCCTCCAGCCCTCTCTGGATCCTGTGGGGCAGGACAGGGAGCAGCTGGAGCAGGAATGGAGCAGAGCTGTTCATACCTGGCCTGCCATCCCCTCTGAGCTGGACAGGTTCATCTGGGGCCAGCAGGGCCATTTTTGGGGACACGGCTCATCAGGGCTCTGCTGCCTAACAGGCTGTGACTGAGCTGCTCCTCTGCTCTGTCCCTGAGAGGGAGCAGGGGAGGTGAAGTGAGGGCCCAGACAGGGGGATGATGCAGAGCTCTGTCTGCCCGTCAAGCACCAAGCAGGCCCAGGAGCTGTGAAATGTCTGTCAGGGGCTGCTTGCACAGAGCCTCGCTCTGGGATCCGCTGGTTTCGTTGTGGCATCCTAAAAATTACAGATGAAACCTTTGGGAAGCTGGCCTTGACTGCATGAATTCATCTCAAAGGTTAAAGCCAGGCTTGGAGCACCCTGGGACAGTGGGAGGTGTCTCTGCCCATGGCAGGGGTGGCACTGGAGGGGATTTGAGGTCCCTGCCCACCCATCCCATTCCACGTTCCATGTTCAGGGTTTTGGAGATGCATCAGTGCCTGGGTGTGGATCCCACAAGGGTCACCCTGGCTCAGGCACAGCTCATTTCTCTCTCTCCAGCTCTGTGGGAGGCTCAGTCTGCTGAGGATGAGTGACTGGGCAGCCCTGGGACCTGGAACTGCTTTGGCTTCTGCTTCCTGAGTTTCACAGAATCCTGGAATGGTTTGGGATGGAAGGAAACTTAAATCCCACCACTGCCACCCACACCTCCACTGTCCCAGGGTGCTCCAGCCTGGCCTTGGGCACCTCAGGGATCCAGGGGCAGCCACAGCTCCCTGGGAATTCCATCCCACCCTCACAGGGAACAATTCCTGCCCAACATCCCATCCATCCCTGCCCTCTGGCAGTGGGAGCCATTCCCAGTCTGGTCTCTCCACCCTTTGTCCAAAGTCTTTCTCCATCCTTTTTCTTTCTGAGCCCCCTGTCCTACTTCCACTTGGCTTTTGTGCTTCACCTGGGCAAGGAAAGAAACCCCAAATCAGCTGGATTTGGGAAATTCAGATTCCTCCTGCCACAAAGCAGCATTCCACTGATGTCTATTTTTCAGTCTCCCGACCACAACAATCACTTTTGCTCCACTCTTCTCTTGGTTTTATTTGAGTTCTGCACAGAATGCTGTCCCCTGTGCTGAGCTGGCTCCTGCCCTGCTGGGGCTGCCCCAGGCCCATCTGTTCCTGCCCTGGGACTCCTGGTTTCAGTTTTGTTTCAGTTTTATTTCAGTTTTATGTCAGTTTTATTTCAGTGTGTCCCTTCAGCTGCAGGGAGAGCTGAGCTGGTGGCAGTAGGTGGCACTGTCTCAATCCCGCTCGGCCTGAGCTGGGTATGTGGGGGGCCGGAGCCACCGGCTGGGGGTGGAGGAGCTGGGAATGGGGGGCAGGTGATGGGAATGGGGGGCAGGTGATGGGAATGGGGGACAGGTGTTGGGAATGGGGTGCAGGTGATGGGAATGGGGTGCAGGTGTTGGGAATGGGGTGCAGGTGATGGCAATGGGGTGCAGGTGATGGCAAAGGGGTACAGGTGATGGCAATGGGGTGCAGGTGGTCTCTTGTGGGGCTGCCCAGGGCTCTGCTGTACCTGAGCTCACCTGGCTGGCAAACAGAGGCTGCTTGGCAGGGCACCAGCCCCAGGACTGATCTCCTCAGCCCCCCAGGTGTCCTTATCCCATTTCTGATCTCCTCAACCCCACAGGTGTTCTTATCCCATTTCTGATCTCCTCATCCCCACAGGTGTCCTTGTCCCATTATTGATCTCCTTGCCCCATTAGTGATCTCCTTGTCCCATTACTGATCTCCTCACCCCAGCACTGATCTCCTCATCCCCACACGTGTCCTTGTCCCATCATTGATCTCCTTGTCCCATTATTGATCTCCTTACCCCATTTCTGATGCCCTCAGCCCCCCAGGTGTCCTTGTCCCATTATTGATCTCCTTGTCCCATTACTGATCCCCTCAGCCCCACAGGTGTCCTTGCCCCATTATTGATCTCCTTGTCCCATTGTTGATCTCCTCAGCCCCACACGTGTCCTTGCCCCATTATTGATCTCCTTGCCCCATTATTGATCTCCTTGTCCCATTATTGATCCCCTCAGCCCCCCAGGTGTCCTTGTCGCATTATTGATCTCCTTGCCCCATTATTGATCTCCTTGTCCCATTACTGATTCCCTCAGCCCCACAGGTTGAGGAGATTTGTCCCATTATTGATCTCCTTGTCCCATCATTGATCTCCTTGCCCCATTATTGATCTCCTTACCCCATTTCTGATCTCCTCATCCCCACACGTGTCCTTGTCCCATTATTGATCTCCTTGCCCCATTTCTGATCTCCTCATCCCCACACGTGTCCTTGTCCCATTATTGATCTCCTTGCCCCATTATTGATCTCCTTGCCCCATCATTGATCTCCTTGTCCCATTATTGATCTCCTTGTCCCCTTGTTGACACCTCAGCCCCCCAGGTGTCCTTGCCCTGGCCTGTGCCAGGCAGTTCAGCCCCAGCTCTGGCAGGGGCTGTGGTTCCTGCAGCACTTCCCTTCGCTCCTTCCCCCACAGCTGCCCTGGAATCGCAGCAGGATTTTGTCCTGGACATTTGCATTGTGCTGCTTCAAGAGGGTTCTTGCCCTCTGTGCTGTTCTGTGGCTTTGCTTCCCTTATGATAATTAAATGAAGCCTCTATTTCTCTTTATTCCCATAAATAAATTCCAGCTCCCTCCCCTGTGGTGCTGCCCTTCAACCTATCATTAGTGATTTTCCTTTTGTTGTTTTCAATACCAACCCCTCACATGCACTTTTACAGCTGGGGCAGCCCCTCAGAGCATGTTTGACATCCAAATTTCTTCCTGGGCTTATCCTGAATTTATTCCCAGCCATGGGGATGTAGAACTGAAAACTCAGTGGTGAATTTGGAGGTGTGAGGAATTCATCAGCAGGGCTGGATCTCCAAAAGCACCGATTTAGCATTGCTGGAAAAGCTGATAACCAAAGGGGTGGTTGGTCAAACTGGAATTCTTGTTCCCTCCTGATTAAACTGGAATTCTTGTTCCCTCCTTTAAAACTCTCTCAGGGGTTTTCATCATGTCCTTACACTGAGTTTTTATTTGTTTTTCTAGAAAAGGAGCTCTTGAGGGAGCTCCAAATCATTATGGCTAGCAGTGGGATTGTCCCAGTCTGTTTCCTTGTGAAAATGCTGCAAAATGGGAGAAATCTCCTTCCCCAGCTGAATTCCAGAGATTTCACATAAAAAGTAGCAATTGTAAATATTGTTCTATTTTCTTTGTAGTATTTTATTTATTTATTTTATTATAGGAAACCTGGGATCAGGGATTTCCTGACGGTGGAAACAGTGACTGGCAAAGATCTCAGCTGAGGCAAACTGGCACCAGTGAAACTTCTCTTACTGGGACAGGAGAGAATTTCACAGGAGTTTTGACACCTTTTTTTGAGTTTTGTCACTTTTTTTGGAGTTTATTTGCACACTTTCAAGGGGAAGCCATGAAAAAATTCCTCTGGGAGATTAAAAAAGCTGAAGGAAGTGGAAATGAAGCCAAATTCTGCACTTTGGAAGGAGATAATCTGCAATCATCTGGCCCAGGGAAGGGAATTGAGTTAATGGGAACAGCAGCTCTGTCCCTGAGCGACAGTGACCTTCAGGACAGGGGACAGAGGGGTCCCAGGGCTGTATCAGCACTGCCCGAGCTGCTTTCCCTGCCCACCCTTCCAGGAGAGTCCTGGAACACTCTGAGAACGTTTGGTGTGGAGCTGGATGGAATTTCAGCCACACAGGAGGGAACTGGGGATTGGGAGCTGAGCTTGGGGGATGATTTGGGGATTTAGTTCTTCTCTACGTACCCAGCAAAAATGGAAATGCTGTGTTTGGGCAGGAATAGAAAATTGTCGTTTGTGCAGGAATGGAAAATTGTCTTTTGTGCAGGGGCTTGTTGTGAAGTTGTCCTGGAGCAAGATGGGGTTTGAATGTAGCAGCAGAGTTATCCCAGGAGGGATCTGGGCAAGGAGCTGCTCCCAGCATTGTAAGGGATGGATTTGGGAACGATGCTGAGTGAAATTCCAGTCCTCTCCACTCTGTTTTGTTGAAATTATGATTTTAAATCCCTTTTGGGACATTAACAGTTCTATTATTCAATTATTCCCAATTTAGGGATCTCTTTGTCCAGCTTCCATCCTCATCTGACTGAAAAATACTTGGGAACCACTTTTTGTATCTCTTTTTTTTGACCTATGACCATGAAATGTTTGTAAAAGGTGATGTGTGAGTGTCAGGGGTGCAGCAAATCTCCAGATTTCTTCCATCAGCTCTTGGCCAGCTCCTGCTTTCCTCACACCTTTTGCATTATTGATAATAAAAGCTCAGCCACCAAGTATTAAAACCAGCAAAAAAGGGGAGGTTTAATTGCAGAAAGGTTGGAGTCAGCTGAAAATAAATGTGACTTTACAGCTTCCAATGGCAATCCCAGCCTCCTGCTCCCCCATCTGCTGCTCCAGCTCTGCACAGAGCCAGCAGAGTTCAGGCTTTTGTCAAGATTTGGGGTGAAGAACACACACTTGAGAGATTATCTTGCAAAAGAAGCCTTAAATACAACAATTTAGCATAAAAAAAAAAAAAAGGCAAGTTCAGGATTCTGGGAGATTTTCCTCACTCTGCTGAATGCTGACTTTGCCTGGAAGCTTCAGCACTTGGAGTTTTGCCCAGTTGAAATCTCAGCCCCGTTTGAGAGCTGCCAAAACAATACCTGGTAACCATCAGAAGGGCCTTGTTTGATGGGAAACAGAGCAGATCCCTCAAAAATCATGGGAAAACTGTCATGGGCACGTTAGGTGTGGCAGTACCAGTCATCAGTTTCTCTGGGTCTGGATTGAAGGAACTTGAGACTCTAGTTTGTGTTTGGACTAAAATGTTCATTATTTCTGATCAGGGAAACAATCTCACTACTGTGAGTTCAGCCGCTTTTCATTAGAAGGCACAAAAATGGGTAACAATCTCTTGTTCCAAGGTCTTTTAAGAGTAAACTATCCAATTAAGAACTGACACCTGGATTATTTCCCCTTTTAACCCAATAACTGATCCCAAAGAGCTGCAATGGGGAATTTCTGCCCAGTTACAAAATGCCCCCAAACCCATGGAGAAGGAGAAGGAAGAAGCAGCATGAATGTCACAGACATGTTTTATGAAAAATCTTTTTGCTAAGATCTTTTCTCTTGAGAAGCTGAGAGGCCTCAGAAATGAAATGTAAACAATCATTATCTGCTGCTGTGGGATGCAACAGGTTCATCTGTGATTGGTCTCATGGGGTTGTTTTTAATTAATGGCCAATCACAGTCAGCTGGTTCAGACTCTCTGGTCATTGCAAGATTCTTCTCTTCTCTTCTCTTCTCTTCTCTTCTCTTCTCTTCTCTTCTCTTCTCTTCTCTTCTCTTCTCTTCTCTTCTCTTCTCTTCTCTTCTCTTCTCTTCTCTTCTCTTCTCTTCTCTTCTCTTCTCTTCTCTTCTCTTCTCTTCTCTTCTCTTCTCTTCTCTTCTCTTCTCTTCTCTTCTCTTCTCTTCTCTCCTCTCCTCTCCTCTCCTCTCCTCTCCTCTCCTCTCCTCTCCTCTCCTCTCCTCTCCTCTCCTCTCCTCTCCTCTCCTCTCCTCTCCTCTCCTCTCCTCTCCTCTCCTCTCCTCTCCTCTCCTCTCCTCTCCTCTCCTCTCCTCTCCTCTCCTCTCCTCTCCTCTCCTCTCCTCTCCTCTCCTCTCCTCTCCTCTCCTCTCCTCTCCTCTCCTCTCCTCTCCTCTCCTCTCCTCTCCTCTCCTCTCCTCTCCTCTCCTCTCCTCCCTTCCCTTCCCTTTTCTCTTCTCTTCTTCTCTCTTCTCTTCCCTTTTCTCTTCTCCTCTCTTCTCTTCCCTTTTCTCTTCCCTCTTCTCTTCTCCCTCCCTTCCCTTCCCTTCCCTTCCCTTCCCTTCCCTTCCCTTCCCTTCCCTTCCCTTCCCTTCCCTTCCCTTCCCTTCCCTTCCCTTCCCTTCCCTTCCCTTCCCTTCCCTTCCCTTCCCTTCCCTTCCCTTCCCTTCCCTTCCCTTCCCTTCCCTTCCCTTCTTTCTGGTTAAATCTTTTCTTCTATTCTTTTAGTATAGTTTCAAGATATCATTTTCTTTTAATATAATATATATAATAAAATAATAAATCAGCCTTCTGAAACATGGAGTCAAGATTTTCATCTCTCACCTCATCCTGGGACCCCTGTGAACACCATGAAGAAGAAACCCAGGACAGCACCCTGTGCTCCCCATCTTGCTTCCACCCACTACACACCAAAAACCCCAAAACCTCAATTTCTCACCCAGTGCCACACCCACACCGCTCTCTATAATTTATTTCACACTTTTGTGGATTCTGGTCTATCTTGAAGTTCAGGAAACTTTCTCCATGGATGAGGGTCAAAGTCAGAGCTCCCCTGGGAGTCAGGGCACCCCAGAGCAGCCACAGAAATATTCCCTGTGGTGCCCTGGGTTTCCACACTTAGGGGATTGTGTGGTGGAGATTTCCATGGCCAGAAATGAAATGGAAACTTTTCCTTGCTGATTAAACCCTGGGGTGGGCTGGGATAGGGTGGACATGGTGCCCATCCCCTGGGAATGAACATTCATGGAATCTGAGAATTATTTGGGTTGGAAAGGACCTAAAAATCAGCTTTTTCCAGCCCTGCCATGGCAGAGACACCTTCCAGCATCCCAGCGTGCTCCAAGCTGCCCTTGGACACTCCCAGGGGTGGAGCAGCCACAGCTCCATGGGAATTCCATCCCTCTCCACCCTCATACTGGGAATTCCTTCCCAATGTCCCATCTAACCCAGTGCTTGCTCCCATTAAAGCCATTCCCCTCATCCTGTCACTATTTATTGCTCCACTGCTAAGCACAACTTAATGCAATGAAATTTCTGTAAATTCTGGGATATTTGCTTTGACCTGAACCCTTTCTTGGGCTCTGATGGGCTTTTCCAGCAGCCCATGTAATTTTAGTTATTTGTGTCTGGGCTATCTCCAGTGGCCAAATGCTGCAGCTCACAGGGGAGGAGCCCCTTCCTTCCCTGCCTCTGACGCCTTCAGTAAATCCAGGTTTTCCCACCAGTTTTGAGGGGAGTTTTCAGGAGTTATTTCCCTTTAAACTCCCCCATCCTGTGGGTACAGAGAGGTTTTTCAAGGCTGCTCTGCTCAGGTGACCTTTGGTGCTCAGCCCTCCCATGGAATTGTTTGCACCTCTAAGAGCTGAATTCCTTTTTTCTCCCTCTGCCCAACTTCTTTTGCTTTCAGGGGAAATATTTCAACTCTCTGTGAACCTTTGAAAATCGACTTTCAAAGGGTTTGATGGCAACCAGGGAGGGCTGATCTCTGCAGCTCCTTCCAGGTTGTTTTACACAGCTTTACCTGCTTAAATGTAAAATATAACCCAGAAACTGCCTTGGGAAATATACTGATTTATTAATCCTCACCAAGGAGCAGCCTCTGGCCTGTTTAAAGTGCTGTAAGAGCATTCCAAGGGGGTAAAAACCAGTTTTAAGGATATTCCTCCCAGTACCAAGTGACTGAAGAGTTTTTAAAGTCTTTTCTCACCGACTCTTCATGTTTGCATTGATCTCACAAATTCCATTTATTACTTCTATTTATTATTAGCAGGAGAGACAGAAATTTGCTCCCTGTGTTAAATTATTTTTGTCACTTGACAGTTTTTGCTTCAAACTCTGTTATCAAAGAGTTTAAGGGAGCTCTGAAAATGTTTAAGAGAATTGGAAATGGGTTTTCATCCTCATGCAAAGAGTGTAATTGTATTTGTGGCAAGGTTTTTTGTTTTTTTCCCTGTTTCTCACAGTAATTTTTCTGCTAGCTTTGCACCAAAAATAAGCTGTTGGGTTTTTGTCCTAGCAATATCACACCTCCAAATGATGTTGGATAAATTCTGAGGTACAATTCTGTGCTGAGCATGTGGAATGGTGCAAATCAGCACCTCAAGGGAGGGCACAGGGGATGGAATTTAGTTCCCAGCCTGGAAGGACCCATCACAGAACATCTGTTTATGGAATCAGGCTGTGATTTGAGAAGTGATCTCTTCACTGGAGACAGAAAAATTTGATTTTTAACTGTGTATTCCTCATGCACAAATGGAACTTTTCTTGTGGTGCCAGAGCTCTGCTGCAATTGAGGCATCAGCTTAAAAAATGGATAAAATCAACTCTTCTAGTTCATGAAGAGGCACTGCTGCAAAGAAGTGAGGTGAAACCCAGAGGAAAATCTCTCAGCAGGAATGGTGTGTGCAGGGCATGGGGAGGGGGTTTAGGAGCATTTTAGGAGCCCCAGAGGAGCCGTGGCTGCCTCTGAATCCCTGAAGTGCCCAAGGCCAGGATGGAGCAGCCTGGGGTAGGGAAGGAGTCCCTGCCCCTGGCACAGATGAACTTTGAGGTGCCCAAAGCATTCCTGGGTCCTGTGCAAGGTTTGGGTGTGGAACCTGCTGCTCCCTGGGGCTCCTTCCCTGCAGCTCCTCTCCTTTAGGGTGACACAGCCATGGATTTCCCAGCTCCTCTGTGACCACAGGTGCCACTCCAGCCGTGCCTGTGGCAGAGCAGCTCCTGCTCCAGGGCAGCTCCTGCCACCCACAGCTGGCACGGCCTGGGTGAGCCCTGAGGTCTGAGCAGCTCTGCCAGGCCTGGCCTGGGTGAACCCTGGGATCTGAGCAGCTTTGCCAGGCCTGGCCTGGTGAGCCCTGGGGTCTGGGCAGCTTTGCCAGGCCTGGCCTGGGCGAGACCCAGGGTCTGAGCAGCTTTGCCAGGCCTGGGTGAGCCCTGGGGTCTGGGCAGCTTTGCCAGGCCTGGCCTGGGCGAGACCCAGGGTCTGGGCAGCTTTGCCAGGCCTGGCCTGGGCGAGACCCAGGGTCTGAGCAGCTTTGCCAGGCCTGGCATGGGTGAACCTCAGGGTCTGAGCAGATTTGCCAGGCCTGGCCTGGGTGAGCCCTGGGGTCTGAGCAGCTTTGCCAGGCCTGGGTGAGCCCTGGCGTCTGTCTAGCTTTGTCAGGCCTGGCCTGGGTGAGTCCCAGAGTCTGCTCCTGCCACCCACAGCTGGCATGGCCTGAGTGAGCCCTGGGGTCTGAGCAGCTTTGCCAGGCCTGGCCTGGGTGAGCCCCGGGGTCTGGGCAGCTCTGCCAGGCTTACAGAGCTCTAGCTTGAAATACGGTCTTCTCCAGCCAGGTCTCACAAGCTCCTGGAGATCTATTTCCCACCCAAAACAGCTCAGCTATCTCAGAAGGCATAAAATCAGCAGGATGGCTTCTGTGGCAGTATAGGAAACAAAAAGGTTTTAATAAAAGGCAAAATAACAAAACTCTTTACAGAGAAAATCCAAGCCAGGTGCAAGAGGTCCTTGCCCCTGGTAAAACACCTCACAAAAGTGATTAGTTCCTTTGTTCTCTTCTTTTTCTAGTGAATTGCTCAGGGGGGACTTTTTGGCTCTGTGGAGGAATTTTGGATAGCTGACCAAGAATTGGGAGGGTACCAGACCCAGCTAATCTATGTTCCTGCACCTGCAAGGACACTGCAGCCTTGAGCATAGCTGTAATACAGACAAAGTGCTGTGGCTGAGAAAAAGTAGTTGTAAGATTTAAAGAATGAAGAAGCAAGAGAGAAGCTGATATCTATAGTATAACCAATAGATTGCTTAGTTTACAGAGTATGTATGAGCTTATTACTTGTTGTGCATAAATGTCTGATGCTCTCTTCAATAAACAAAGCTTGCTTATTCTCATATTGAGCGTTCTGAGTCTTCCCTCGCCGTGACACAGCTCCTGTCCAATTGGCTATCCTCAAGTTTGAGGTGAAGTCCCCCAGGTCCTATGAGGGGTCTTTTTCACCAATTGAGGAAAGAAACTTCTGGGCTTTTTTCCTTTTTAAGGAGACAAAGGGTAATTTTGTCACTCCCTCAACAGAAGGTACATTCCTACACCAGCTGTGCCACAGAGGAGGGCAGGGGGACAGTGTGACTGTGACAGCCTGGTCAGAGACAGAAGTGGATTGCTTTCCAGGCATCCTTCTGGGAAAAGCTGTAAGAAGCTCAGAGAAAAGAATTAAACCCATGTGGTATTTTTGGGGTCCCCCGTGGCAGGAAGAAAATGATGAATTTGACTCCATGTTCTTTGAAGGCTAATTTATTATTTTATGTACTTATATTATATAAAAGAATGCTATACTAAACTGTACTAAAGAATAGAGAAAGGATATTTACAGGTTTAGCAAGATACTAATGAAACACTCCTGACTGACTCCTCAGAGTTCTGACACAGCTGGACTGTGATTGGTCATTAAGTAAAAACAATTCACATGTTGGATAAACAATCTCCAACCACATTCCAAAGCAGCAAAACACAGGAGAAGCAATCAGATAATTATTGTTTTCATTTTTCTCTGAGGCTTCTCAGCTTCCCAGGAGAAGAAATCCTGGGGCAGGGATTTTTTCCAGAATCGCACAGGTTGGGTCTGGATTCTGTCCCTTCAGCTGAGGCTGGAGCAGCTCCTGCCTTGATTTTTGCCCAGACAAGTCTGGGAACTGGCCAGAACGTGGGGCTGTGGAGCAGCCAGGGCCCTGCAGTAGGAGTGGGGCATTCCCTGCAGAGAACTGGTGTCGCAGACATTTCTTCACAGAAATCCTTTCTTTCGGATTTCTGCGTCTTCTGGAGGCCAGAGGCCTCAGAAGGGAAGGTAAAAAATTATTATCAGCTGCGGTGGAATGTAATTGCATGCACCTTGATTGGCTCATTTTCTTTGTTTATAATTAAGGGCCAATCACAAAGTGTAAGCCAGGGACTCAGTCCTTGGACACAACTTTGTTATAGATTTTTTTCTATCTATTCTTAGCTAGCCTAGCTGCTCTGCAAACCTCTCTCTTTATTCTATTTAGTATAGTCATAATGTATTATATATAATATATAATAAATCAGCCTTCTGATCAAGAAACAAGATTCACCGTCTCTCTCTCTCACCAGCTGCGACCCACTCAGGCGCAGTAATAAACTGGCCCAGCAGAGCAGGAGAGCACAGCTGGATCAGGGCTGGATCAGGGCTGGCCCACAGCTGGATCAGGACTGGCTCACAGCTGGCCCACATATGGATCAGAGCTGGCCCACAACTGGATCATTGCTGGCCCACAGCTGGTGCACAGCTCACTCACAGCTGGCTCACTGTTGGATCATTGCTGGCTCACAGCTGGCCCACAGCTGGCTCACAGCTGGCTTTTAGCTACCCCACATCTGGCCTGTCAGGACCCAGGACATCCCTCTGGCTGTCCTGAGCAGCCAAGACCCCTCCCACGGGTCTCAGAGACCCTGGAACTGAGCCCAGGGTGCCCGTGTGGGTTTGATTATGACCCATGGAGCAAATTACCAACCTTAGATGAAGATCTGCAAGCCATGACAAATTGGGTAGAATAATAGTGAATTTATCACAAGGTGAAAAAGTAGATTTTGGGGTTTTTAGAATGGGGATTCAGGGGGGCAAAATGGAAGAATCAGGGTGTGTCCAGCCTTTCTTCTTCTTCTTCTTGGCCTCCATCTTCTGCTGGGATGGTGGCATTTTGGGATTGGTTTAGAGTAGAAGCTCACTGTCTAACATAGATGATAGGTATTGGGAAGTAATTGTAAATATTGTACAGGTAGTTTTTAGTATAAAAAGATAATATCACCCTGGGAGCACGCAGAGTGCCTCTGACTGTCGTGCTGAGCAGAACTCAGCAGGACAAGAGAAAGAATTTTATAGATAAGAAACAATGAACAACCTTGAGACCAAGAAATTAAGAGCTCTGACTCCTTCTTCAAGTGCCAGGCTGGGAAAAGAGAATTTCTAACATTTCTTGGGGTCACTCTGAGCAGCCAGAGACCCCAACACTCACCCACAGCTGGGTCAGGGCTGCCTCAAACTCCCAGCAATGAATGATCCAGCACCACAGCCCCACATGTTCCTGAGCAAGGGGCAGCCAGGCTGGGATGTCCCTGGTTTCCTATCCCCAAACTGAAATTCCTGTCCCCAAACAGAGTCCCAGCAGCTGGAATTTGGTTTTGGAGAGACATTGACCCTGCCCCGGTTGGGTTGAACACCAGATGAGCAGCAGGAAAGGAAATCCTTGATAAATTCTTCTAAACTGACAGAATTCATTAATAAATCCAGTGTGCTCTTCAATAACCTGTTATTTTTATATTTTTAAAAATGTTCTGCCCTCCTCCCTGGGCAATCCAAGCCTGCCATGAAGCAGAATTCATTATTACCTGTGCAATGTTTTGCAAAGCCCTCAGGAAGGGTTAAGCAGGGCTGGAGATTGATTTTGTGTTTCCAAGCCTGGAGTGTGTGTCAGCAACAAGGGATGGAACTTAATCCTGAATATTCTCGTGGCTGGCAAAGAGCAAAAGGAAAAATCAAAGGTGAGGACATGAGAGCTGTGTGGTCGTGCAAGGCAGCTGTAAACTGCTCTTTTTTCTTTAATTAGAAAGAGAAACCTTTCAAAGCAGCCCAAAAGAAAAGAGGACTTGGGGGAATGAGCTCTTTTCTTGTGTGAGTCACTCTCCCAGCAGAGGGAAATGCTGCAGCTCTGAGAAGTGGCTCAGTCCAACAACCTGAGCTTAACTTTGGCTCCCATGAAGGCCCAGGTTAAGCTGGATTTTCCTTTGCAGCACACTCAGTCATTTAAGAAGTGGGAAAATACCTAAATTGAGGTGAGAAAACAGAGTTATTTCCAAAAAATGATCACTTTTTAGCACCTGAAGTTTGGAGCTGCTGCACTTCAGCACCTGGGTCAGCTTACCCAAAATATTTCTGACCTGTAGGAAATGATCCCTCTTATCCCCAGAGGAGATTGTCATGGATGTGGCAGGAAAATTGAATTTTTTAAGTCAGTGTAGCTATGGTAAAATTTGAACAATGGTTTTGTGCATTTTTGCTTTGGCAGCCACTACCATAAATTAAAAGAAGAAATTAAAGATCTTCAGGGCTGCAAATGATCTCAGAGAGAGACAAAACAAAGTCTCTAAGCTTGGAAAAAAGAGCAGGAATTTCTCGTTTTCCTTCTTTGCTCAGGTCAGTCTGGGGAGGTGGGAGCAGAGCAGAGCCCAGAGCTGCAGGTCTGGGCCCCACAAAAACCCTGCTGGATTTATAGACCTGAGCAAGCACTGCCAATCACAACAATAGCTCAATTAATGCACGTGTTAATGGCATTTGGAAAGTGATTTTGGAGCCATGTGGAGCACAGGAGACGGAAGCTTTTAAAAATGCATGAGGAGCCAGAGCTGCAGGAGCAGATTGTGCTGATGAGGAGGAAAAGCAGAGTCACCCTCGGTGTCCTGAGAGCTGGGGCTGTGTCCTCACAGAGGATTTGTTACACCAATTGTTTCTCTAGCCCAGCACAGCTCATTAATAGCTCATTAATCATGCATTAGCCCTCGTTAAATTCCTTTAACTAAATATTGTTCTGGGCGCTGCTGGTGCCCAGGACATCCGGTGGAAAATCTGCTTTGTCCTCTCCCTGAAATTCATTGGGTGATCTCCCCCAACATCACGAGGGTAAAAATCACAATTTTCCTGCTCCTGGGACACGGGGAGGGTTTGGGTTGGGAAGTTCAAGGTTTGTGTAGGGGGAGAGCCAGGTCCTGATTCCTCCCACCCCTGGTTTGGGACATGGGGGCTCTGAACATCTCAGCTGCAGCAAAATCCTGTGATCAGGAGGGGTTTAGACAGAATCCTTTTTGTTTGGGCATTTCTAGAAGGAGCAGAGTGGTCTGGGAGATGAGATCCACAGATGCTCCCAGTCAGGATGAGCCACTTAAGACAATTAAAGCAGAGTTTGCAAAAGCAGCTCAATTATGGTATTTTTCCCCCTGGAGAGGCACCAGACTGATTTATTTCCTTGCATCATCTGAAAAAAATGAGAGTATCACTCTCTCCAAATAATAATTAGACACTGCAGTGCCTCAGTGTGGGAGCAATTCCCAGGCAGCTCTGCTGACCTTTGGATGAAGGAGCGCCCAGAGTTCAGTGGCACAGCGACACCTCCAGAGGGGACTTGGGGCAGGAATGGCACCTACAGAGGGGATTTGGAGCAAAAATGGCAGGAATGACACCTCCAGAGGGGATTTGGGGCAGGAATGGCACCTCTAGAGGGGATTTGGGGCAGGAATGGCACCTACAGAGGGAATTTGGGGCAAAATGGCAGGAATGGCACCTCCAGAAGGGATTTGGGGCAGGAACGGCACCTCCAGAGGGGATTTGGGGCAAAAATGGAAGGAATGACACTTCCAGAGGCGACTTGGGGCAGGAATGACACCTCCAGAAGGGATTTGGGGCAGGAATGACGCCTTCAGAAGGGATTTGGGGCAGGAATGACACCTCTAGACGGGATTTGGGGCAGGAATGGCACCTACAGAGGGAATTTGGGGCAAAATGGCAGGAATGGCACCTCCAGAAGGGATTTGGGGCAGGAATGACACCTCCAGAAGGGATTTGGGGCAAGAATGACACCTCCAGAGGGGATTTGGGGCAGGAATGTGGCTCTGGAAGTTCAGAACCCAGGTTCAGGTAGAACAAGGTGGGTTCAGCACCAGATTTTGGTGCAGTTTCACCTTTGTGTGCCAGGTGATGAGGCAGCCCTTTGCTCCTCCTGCTGGAATGAATTCCCTCCAGGAGGGATCCTGCCATCCACAATGAATTGGGAAGATGCCTGAGGGGTGGAAGGGATCGATGTTTTAAGCAGAGATGTCTCCTGCAGGGCTTGTGTTGTGCTATGGTCCAAAGCTCCAAAGTCCCAGCTCAGGAAAAGCCCTGGTGGTGCTTTAAACAAAGCCTGGGATGTGGGAAAAGGAGAGAAAACAATGTATGCAAAAACTTCCTCAATTCCTTTTCCCTGAACATCTCTCTGTTGTTTTCATTCTGACTGATGTGGTGATCCTAGAGCTCTAGTGACAGAAAATGTTGTTTTCAGAATTTATCCAATTGCCACTTGGCAAAACGCAGATGATGAGTCCTCAGCAATTCCATCTAATTAGAATAAAACCAACAACCCAAACACACATTTCACAACACCCCATTGTACTGAAAAATGGAATTTAGAAAGATGAACTCCCCAGCTGAGTCAGGCTGTGAGAGATTAATGCTTGGAAGGATGTTTCTGTTGTTACTTTTCAAGCTCAATAACGTCCTCACATTTTGTTTCCCATGTGCTCATTCCAGCAGTTATTAATTTTGACTTGCAGACAGTTAATTTCTAATTCCATTGGACTTTGTGAGGTTGCAGAAATGCTGTTACTGCCTGTTTCAGTAAATGTTGCAATTTGCCTTTTCCTAGAGAAAGACTCATTAATCTCAGTATCTAATCCTGTGCAATACTGATATGAAATACTCTGAGTAATTATTCCAGCTCCTCCAGTCCTGGCAGTTGCTTCCCATATTTTCCAGATGTTTTGGGGGTTTTTTGTGTATTTTAGGGTGGTTTTTTTTTTTTCCTTCAGTAAGTTCAGAATTCAGAAAACTTCAGGTGGAGTTGAACAGCAATTTCATTTCAAAGTGAGTTTTATGAAAACTCACTTTCTGTCACCCGAGTCTCAAAACATGTCACTCACTGAAATTTGACTTTTAAAACACCAGAGAGCATCGTTGTGGGGAGGAGCAGGATGTTTTGGAGAGGGGAGGCTTTGAAGGAAGTGTTTTCCTTTTTCTTTGAAAGGAGAACACAAGAAGAAAGTCGTGGGGTTTTTTTGCTGGCAAAAAGGATTTGCTTGGTTATCTGAAAGAAAAACACGAGAAGAAAGTGAGTTTGGGGCACTCCAAAATCAGAAAGGTCCAAAATTTCTTATCCAGGCTGGATTTTTTTCCATTTCCTTGGGATTTGGCTGGTTGGAGGCCACGGGGGCGTAAAGTTGGGAGTGCTGGGAGGGTCCTGAGGAGTCTGGGTCAGGATTGCTTTGTAACCCTAACAAAGGGCTTTGGGGGCAGCCCAAAGTGCTGGGTGTGTCCATCCCGGCAGGCTCAGCTGGGTAAGGATGAAGGAACAATCTGCTACCCTAATTAACACTCAGATTAATGAGGTTTTCCAGGGAAGCTGTGGCTGCCCCATTCCTGGAAGTGTCCAAAGCCAGCTTGGAGCACCCTGGGATATTGGGAAGTGTCCCTGCCCAGGACAGGGGTGGGAAAAGATGGTTTTCATCTCTTTTCTAATCCAAACCACTCCATGTTTCTATGGATCCTCATTTCCAGTCTGTAGGAGTGAGGGGGGTAGGATGGCTGGGATGGATGGAGACGAGAGATGTCTGCAGCCAGGGCTTGGAACTTGGGGTTTATTGCAAAGGGCCCTGCTGGGAGCTGCCAGGCACAGCTCAGAGCAGGCCCCAAACAGGGAGAGAGGGGTAAAGAGAGAGAAGCCAAGAGTGTGGTAAAGAGAGAATGAGAGAGAGTGAAGTTCCCATTACAATACAGTAAATCATTTTTTGTGTTGAATATTCTAATTCTCACTAACCAATCTAGTAAAAGATACAAATCCTGTAGCATTTACATACAGCCTGTAAGAATAATTACATTGCCATCCTGTGTTACATTTTAAACCCTAAAAACTCCTCTTTGGGCCCCTTCTGCCAAGCTGTAGGGTCTGCTCTGAGCCTTGGAGCTGTCTGCAAGCAGAGGGTGTTGTTCCATCAAAAGGGGATCACCTTCAGCCAGCCACACCATTGTTTTCCAGTTGTTCAGTAACTGAGGGATCTCAAAGCTTGCTTTCATTTCAATCTCGCTTATGGTTTCTATATTCTCAAAATCTTTTGCCAAGCAATCATATTTGTAAGGATTTTCTCTTTCATCTTCCCCAACACCAGTCAAAACCTGCTGTGCTGCTTTAGTTCCAGAGGAAATGCTGCTTTAATTCCAGAGGAAATGCTGCTTTTAGTCTCAGCTTTGGGGGGAACCATCGCAGGAACTCAGCATTATCCATAAACCCCCAGCCCCTGGGGCTGCTCCCTGCACCAGCTCCAGCCTGGCCCAGGAATTTCTGGCTCTCTCCAAGCCTCACTGGTGCCTCTGCCCAGGATGAAATGAAATGAAATGAAATCCTGGGGAACTCCACAGGGAAGGGATTATTTGGGTCAAGATGTCACAGCTGAGGCAGAACTGAGGCAGCCGCGAGGTTTTTGCGTAAGACTCTGCTTGGGGTTTTTGTTTTGATCAAAAGCTTTGGAGCTCTCCAATGGAAAGGCAATCTTTGGGGAAGCTGATTAAAGCCCAGCACTTTTTATAGCTGGCAGGGATGAGGTTGGGGCTGCTTTTGGCTGCCTTTGATTTCCCATCTCGAGGGACCTGATGCCCATTCAGGGCTAAGCAATCCTGGTCCTGCTGCTGCTGCTGTTGGGAAATGTTTCCCATCCTTTGCTTTATCCTCTTTTTTCCCTTCAGAGAGGCCATGGCAAAGGTTTTTTCCAAGTGCATTGTGGGGACAAATCCAATTCTGGGGAGTTTTTCCCCTTTCCCTGCTCAGACAAGGAACTCCCTGGGGGTGGGAGCAAACCCAGTGCTGATCCTCCTCCTCCTGAGATGGGAATGGCAAAATATTTTCACCACAATTATTCCTGATCTTCCAAACTCACAGGACTCATTCTTTGGATGTAGAGTGCAAGAAAAAACAGCACCAGACTTGGGTTTTTCCTAATGACTTCATTTTTTTGCTGCTTTTTATATAAATAAAAAAATATATAAAAATATTTTCCACCCTCCATTTTGTTGGTATTTTGGGAAGGAGCACTGGAAGATGATCCCTCTCCATCCCACCCTCACACCTGGTGTTGTAATTACAGGTACAGGACAGTTCTTGTCATTATAATCAAACACCCCCAGTCCTCTCACTTGGTTTCTGAGCAGAGATTTCCAAGGTTTTCCAGAAGGAAACAAAGCCAGAGGTTTCCTGAACTCTCAGTCCTTCCCCTTGGTTTCCATGAGGAACAGTTTGTGTTTCTCCTGGGAGAAACGTCCCCAAAAGTGACATTACTTTGTCCTAATCAGGAGCTATTCCTTCCAGCTGCAGTGCACAGGCCTTTAATTAAACACCATCTCTTAATCAAAGCCTCAGCTTTTGAGATGTCACCTTGTGGAGCTTGATTGGATTTTACTCTGCTGAGGATGGGATCAATTTTTCTGCTGCTTGTTGGCAGAGAGGGTTTTTATTAATAACACAAATGGAGATTGCTCTTGGAAGAGCTCCTCCTTGGCTGGACCTGGCTGCTCGTGCCAGCTCTGTGTTCTTGGCTCTGGAACTGATTTGCTGATGACTTTGGCATGTTCTGGGCTTGGTTTTCCCTCCATCACTTTCCTGTGCCAGTTCCTCCCCTGTGGAACACCAGCAGCTCTTCCCTAAACTCAGAGCCATGGAAACATGGGATGGGTTGGGTTGGGAAGGACCTTAAATCCCACCCAGTGTCACCCCTGCCATGGCAGGGCCACCTCCCACTGTCCCAGGTGCTCCAACCTGGCCTTGGGCACCTCCACAGCTGCTCTGGGAATTCCATCCCAGCCCCTCACAGGGAGAAAATTCTCCCAGATATCCAATCCAAACCTCTCTCCTTCAGTTTAAAGCCCTTCCCTCTTGTCCTACCGCCAGGGAATGGCTTTTAACCTAAAGAGACACAGTTGAGATGAAACACTGGGAATTTTCAAAAAGCCTCTCTCCAGCTTCCTTTAGGTCCAGCAGCTTTTCCTGAACCCCAATCCCATGGAAAAGAAGTAAAGAGAAGTACGGATACCATCATGGATACCACCAGGCATCCCTCACAGCCAGAGTGAACAATGATTCCTGATCTTCCAAACAAATCAATTTCTGGAGAGATTTTCCCTTTCCCTGCTCAGGAGCTCCCTGGGGGTGGGAGCAAATCCAGCGCTGGTCCTCCCCCGCCTGAGTTGGGAATGGCAAAATATTTTCACCACAATGATTCCTGATCTTCCAAACCCACAGGACTCATTCCTTGAATATGGAGTGCAATAAAAAAGAGCACCAGACTTGGGTTTTTTCCTAATAACTTCATTTTTTGCAGCTTTTCCATCACAGCAGCCATCCTGGCAGGGCTGCTTGGCTTCAGAGCTCATTTTGCAGCAGCCCAACGTGAGGGGAGATGGAAACCCACCCTGAGCCCACGCTGGCTGTGGGAGCAGCGGGGTCTCCTCGGGTCAGGGGAGGCAGCTGCCCTGCACTAAGTGGCTCTGACACATTGCGTGACTGCTCCTCCTGCAGCTCCCACTCACAGAGCCCTAAAATATTGATGGGCCCCAGCAGCAGCCAGAGCTGGCCCTGGGTGGAGTGAAGCTGCTCAGGTAGAAAATGCAGCTCTGCAGCAGATCCGGGAGTGGATGTTCCTCAGGGACACCTGGAGGGCTGGGTTATTGTCTTGGTTTTGTTATGGAAATTTATCCACAAACACCAGAGGTTCATGTCCGAAAAGGAGACAGAGGAGTCCTTTTACTTTATTCCAATAAAGGGAGAGGCCAGGGGGCATTCCTCTGAGATCCCTTGAATTTTTGGAGGATGCAGCCTCCTTTTTATCCCAATTTCCAGCCACATTTCCCTTCTCTCCCTGTTGGCTGAGGTACTTGAGAGGTTCAGACTTCCCAAAACACCTGATACCAAAGATTCCCCTCTAATGTATAACCCTCCCTTTTAATTTTTAATTCTTACAGAATTTAGGAGTTTTTCTTCCCCATTGTTTCCTTCATCTTTCAATGTCTAATTTCATTTATCAGCAAACCTAAACTTTATTTGTAAAAGCAAATATCTTTTTCCATTCATCAATCAGTGGAATTTTTCTCATTGTTTATTTTATCTCACAGTGATGGTTTTATCTCCCAGCAGATGCACAGCTTTCTTGTAAAGACAAATTCACTATTCCTCTCAGTTTCAAAAGCCAGGTATTTGCTAAGGAAGGCAGGAGCCTCCCCTGAAATGGAAAATGTAAACCCTCCCCCCCTTTTCCAAATTGCTATAAATTTTAAATTAAGGGGCTCAGGCAAAAGATATGGGAGCAGAAATAACAGTTCTTTATTAGGGAAGAAAATAAAAGGATAAAATAAACAATGCAGTGAACTAAACCAACCCTGCCAGAGTCAGAACCCAGCCTGACACCCTGTGGGTCAGGGTGTTGGCAGCAGTCCCATTGGAATTGTGGCTCAGCCCTCCTGCAGTGTCAGGGCTGGTTCTGCTGGAGCAGGGATCCTGGACAAGGGTGGAGTCTCCTCTGAAGATCCAGGGGCAGAGGCAGCTGCTGTTCCTCTGGGAAATCCAGTGGAGAAGCCGTGCTGGTGTTCCAGAATCTCCAGATTATATCCCAGCAGGAATGCTTGGCTGGTGTTCCAGAATCTCCAGATTATATCCCGGCAGGAATGCTTGGCTGGTGTTCCAGAATCTCCAGATTATATCCAGGTAGGAATTCTTGGCTGCTGTTCCAGAATCTCTGGATTATATCCAGGCAGGAGTGCTTGGCTGGTGTTCCAGAATCTCTGGATTATATCCAGGTAGGAATGCTTGGCTGGTGTTCCAGAATCTCCAGATTATATCCCGGCAGGAATGCTTGGCTGGTGTTCCAGAATCTCCAGATTATATCCGGGTAGGAATGCTTGGCTCCTCCCTCTGGGCTCACATCTCCCAATGGGATGCTGTAGTTCTTATCAGCCATGCAGTGACATTCAATGGCCTCTTATCAGCAGATGTCTCCCAGAGGGAGGAGTGGCTGTGGAAGAGATCAGGAAAACTGCAAACAGAACAAAGACAACTGCCATGCAGATGGTGAATAGAACACGATTTACTTGGCAATCCAGGACAATTATTGATGGCCCGGGTGCTGCTCCCACACCTCACATTCATGCAACTCCTTCCCAGCCCTCAGGGACTCTGGATCCCCGTGCTCTGAGTGGGCTGTGTGAGGTAAATCTGTCCTGTCAGCTCCTCTGGGACAGGTTCCTGCTGCAGGGGATGGGAGGGAGCTTTCCTCTCACTCTCTGTAGTAAATCAGATTTTGTTTGTGCTGGGGGATGTGTGAGGAGCAGGCTCAGCATGGGTGATGTCCTCAGGATCCAGGTTGGAGCAGTCTGGGACATGGGACGTGTCCCTGCCCATGGAACTGGAGCATTTGGAGCTCCCACCCCCCAAACCAGTCCTGTCCCTCTGGAGTTTGACACCTGAACCTCCCCGTGCAGCTGGGGCTGTGCCAGGGCCAACACCTGCAATATTCAAGGAGAAGTGGAGCAGGTTCAGGTGTCCTCTGGCTGAAACTGGGGGACAAAGTCACTGCAGGAGCTCAGAGTTGGAAACTGGGAGCCATTGCAGAAAAACTGGGGGCACTGCACAAAAAGAGCTTCCCTGGAGCTCCAATCCCATGGTGGCAGAGCTAGGATTGCTCTGATAAATCTCATTATGGCTCATTCACCAGCAGGAAATTCCACCTGATTATATCAAGAATTTATTAATTGGGTCAGAGATGGAGATGGCTCCCCAGTGGAGAAAGGCAATGGGCTCCCCCAAATCAGAGAAGTGCGAGGTTTAATTATCTCCTTCAATTATTTCCTTCTGCCAAAGCAAATGTCAGCTATTGATGAACATTTTGCTGATGATCTGATCATTGGGAAAGACAAAAACCCTCCAATGTTTCTCATCGATCCAATTAGCATTAGGAAGGGAAAGTTGTGGATGCTGCCATAAATTAACTGATTTATTTGTGATTTGGTTTTCAGGGTGCTGAGCACAGCTTTAGAGATCTGCTCCAAAGGCCAGCACTTGATCCTTCACTGATATTTCCATCCAGGAATTAGAATAAATCTATTTTTCCACTGAGGGTCTGTATTTTTTTATGAAATCTTTAATTTTAGTCAGAGATAGCATGAAATGGGAAGAAGCAAAAACCTGATTATGGCAGGAAAATCTGAGAGCAGCCACAACACAGATAAAAACTGGATCCTGATCTTCCAGTTTATTCCAGGAGCATGAAATTGTAGCTTTTTAAATTAATTTTTTTTAGTGTGCTCAGATGTGGAGCTCTGCACATGCTCTAAGCCCACGTGGCCGTGGGGACCTTGCCATGTGGCTGCTGTGACTGAAATATCAATATTGGGTTGGACTTCTCCATCTCTTTATCCCAGCTGAGGGCTCATTAAACCACAGCAAACAATCAATCAGATTGAAATGCTAAATTTGACCAGAAATTCCATGGGGGGACCCGAAGCAGGGAATCCTGGAGGAGCTCCGAGGCACAGGGAGCAAAGGGCAGGATCCAAACTCCCCGGGGATGGCTCAGGTGGGGCTGGAACTCACAGCAGACTGGAGGCCTTTGGGTCAAATTCGATTTTAAAGAGCAAAAAAATCAAAATTTAATCTGCTTTTGTTCTGTTCTCTTTGGGATTTTTGGGAGATCAGCTCTAGCGCTCAGATCCCACAGAGAAAATCCAAAATGTGGGGGGTGCTGATTGTCAGGGCTCTTCCAAACAGCTTTATTTAAAATGTACATTTATTAACTTAGTTTTTAATTAAGTTTTAATAAATTTTGGTAGTAAGAATTAATACTTATAATTTGTGATAATTGATGTTAAATAATACTAATACTAATACTAATACTAATAATAATAATAATAGTTGTTGTTGTAAGACTAAAATACATAAATTTTGATGATCACCGACATTTCTTTTGATTTATTCATAATCCAGGATCATGTTGAATTTTCCTATGGAAAATGCAGGAAATGTTGGATATTGGTGCAGATCTAAGTCTGCATTAGGCTGGAATTTCTCAGAGTAATCTAAAGGAAATTAATTGAACTTGTAGTGTTTAAATCCTGGTTTTATCTGTCTCATGCTCCATTTCCCCTCTGTTTTCTGGGCACACCTCCTCCCCCTGGCTGCTGGATGCCAGATCCTGAGCTCAGCCCTTCCCTTCTCCTGTCCATAATTCTGCAAAAAGGGATTTTGTTCCCTGCCTCAGAGGTGTGGGGGAGGTTTCCATGCTCCCAATCCATTTTTAAGAGCCTTTTAGGAGCCTCTCTGGGGTGCCCTGACCCTCACCTCCCGAAAAAACCCATTACCAGCATCCCCAGATGGCCCTGGAGCAGGGGCTGAACGCTCTGGGCTCATTCCTCCCCAAGCTCCACTGGGGACGTTTTAAAGACAAATACACCCCAAAAAGCAGGTATTTCCTGATGGAAATAATGATTTTGCATCTTAGCATCATATTTTTGTTTCTTTTCTCCTCAGATTGTCAAGGCTGCTGATCTCTTGGGTTTCTGTGCTTGAGATGACCCTGAGGTGCTGGAAAGTCTCTTTTTCCCAGCCCTGCAAACCAAAGAACTCGAGATTCATCGGTTCTGCTTTTCAAGGTTGTTTATTTTCTCTTATCTGTTCCATTCTGTCTCTGACCTGCTGAGATCTGTCCAGCAGGTCGGGTTGTGGCACAGTCCCTGCCCTTGGGGTGGTGTTGCCTTTTTATACTGAGAACTACCTGTGCTTTATTTACAATAATCTTCCAATACCTACCCCCTGTGTTAGACAGTCTGTCTCTAGTCTAAACCAATCCAGAAGTGTCACCATCAAACCAATCCAGAAGTGTCACCATCACAGCAGAGGATGGAGGACGAGAAGGAGAAGGAGAAGGAGAAGGAGAAGGAGAAGGAGAAGGAGAAGGAGAAGGAGAAGGAGAAGGAGAAGGAGGACAAGACACACCCAGATTCTTCCATCTTGCCTCCTGAACCCCCATTCTAAAAACCCCAAAATTCTACATTTTCACCTGGTGACAAATTCACTATCATTATACTCAGACTCTTGCGGCTTGTAACTCTTCACACAACATTGGTAATTGTTTCCATGGGCTAAATCAAAGGCACAGGTGTTTGTGACTCCATGCCAAGGTCTCTGAGTCCCCTGCCAGGGTCTGGAATCACCCAGGGCAGCCAGAGGAATGTCCTGGGTTCTGACACTGATCCACTGGGTTGATTCTGGTTTCAAAGTGTCGTGGCATCCCAAAGGATGTCCCTGCAGCTCCTTGGGATGATGTTTACCCATGGAAATTGCAAACCTCCAGGCTTTAATAATGCGCAGGATTTGCTGCTCTGCAAGCCCTGCTGTAATTATGATAATAAATAGCTGGTGTAGATAAAGCACATCCTGGAAATAAATAGGAATTTCAGTGTAATTTCATTTTGGCTGGGAAAAGAAACGCAAAAAAAGCCAGAGATGTCTTTATCCCTTGGTTTATTTGAAGCCCATGAATAAACAAAGCCTTTTTTTTTTTCAAGTGCATGAAAATTGGAGACACAAATCTTCCCTTTTAACAACTTCAGTGGCACTTTGTCCCAGGAACCTCTATGTCAAAGGCACAGTAGATATCAGACAACCAAAATTTTTATTTCTCTTATTTCTTCCATGTGTTGGGTCCCAGCTGTGGGTGAAACACAGCAGCTGGAGTTAATTGGCATTGTGCAATTAAATGCTGCCATAAATTACCTGATTTATTTGTGATTTGGTTTTCAGGGTGCTGAGCTTTACAGATCTGCTCCAAAGGCCAACATTTGATCCCTCACTGATATTTCCATCCAGGAATCAGAATAAATCTGTTCTTCCACTGAGGCTCTGTATTTTTGTTGACGAAATCTTTAATTTTAGTCAGTGATGGGCATGAAATCTGAGGATGCTCTTAATCAAAGTCTCGATGCAATTTAAATGCCAATTAACAATTTCACTTTATTTGGATGAAATAATCAGTCATGGTCTGGATTCTACTTATCAATATTAACTTCTATTTAATTCTAATTTAAATTTGCTTTGTTCTGTGAGCTGCACAGCACAGACAGGAATGATGCGTTTATCACCCCTCAGCCTTTCCTGAACTACCCTCCAAAATGCAGAATTCCTTTTGAATCAGTGGGGTTCAAAGCAATCCCTGCATCCCAAGGTCTGCCCCCACAATTCCTTTATTTAAGGGGAATTTTCATTGTCCCAGGGATCAGTTTCTGCTCAGATCTCAGCACACAAAGCCTGCTGCTGCCACCAGAGGCTTCAGAGCTGCACAGCCACAAGGACAGGTTTTCCTGAGAGGGGAATAATGTTGTATTTGCAGGGTGCCCTGTGGCAGGAAGGAATGATGAATCTGACTCCATGTTCTCAGAAGGCTAATTTATTATTTTATAATACTGTATTATATTAAAGAGTGCTATACTAAACTACACTAAAGAATACAGAAAGGATACTTACAGAAAGCTAAAAAGATAATAATGAAAACTCCTGACTCTCTCCATAGCCCTGACATAGTTTGGTCCTGATTGGCCAAAGAGTGAAAACAACTCCCAGCAGAATCCAATGGAACAATCCCCTGTGGGTGAACAATCTCCAAACACATTCCACATGAGCACAACACAGGAGAAGCAAATGAAATAAGAATTGTTTTCCTTTTCTCTGAGGCTTCTCAGCTTCCCAGGAGAAAAATCCCGGGTGAAGGGATTTTTCCAGAAAATGTGACAGTGACAGGATAACTCCTATCCCTCCTTGGGAGACAGAAATCAGCTCCAGGAGAAGAACTGAAGGTTTGGAATCTGAAAGAAAGGCTGGAGGCTGCTGCTCTTAGGAGGTTTCCTGTGGTATTTTGGGGTGCCCAGGACAAAGGAGGAATTGAGAGTCTGATTCCATGTTCTTAGAAGGCTAATATATTATATAACATTACATTATATTATATTATATTATATTATATTATATTATATTATATTATATTATATTATATTATATTATATTATATTATATTATATTATATTATATTATATTATATTATATTATATTATATTATATTATATTATATTATATTATATTATATTATATTATGCTATACTAAAGAATGCAGAAAGGATACAGACAGAAGACTAAAAGATAATAGTGCAAAACTCATGACTGACTCCAGAGTCCCTACACAGCTGGACACTGATTGGTCATTAAGTAAAAAGAATTCACATGTTGGATAAACAATCTCTAGCCACATTCCAAAGCAGCAAAACACAGGAGAAGCAATTGAGATAAGAATTGTTTTCCTTTTCCTCTGAGGCTTCTCAGCTTCCCAGGAGAGAAATCCTGGCAAAGGGATTGGAGAGACCCCAGGGGATGCCCCACGGCCTCTGCCTTGATTGGAATAAAGTCAAAGGACTCCTCTGTCTCCTTTTTGGACATAAACCTCTGGTGTTTGTGGATAATTTCCCCAACACCCTGGATACCTGGCAGTGCCCCAGGCTGGAGTACCCTGGGGCAGAGGGAGCTGTCCCTGTTCATATCAGAGGTGGGATGGGATGAGTTTCGGGTCCCTTCAGCCCAAAGCACTCCAGGATCCCGTGCTGGCCTCAATTCCTCCCCTCTGGGTTCTCTCTTTGCTTTTTCCTGGCCCTGCCGTGGCGCTGGCGTGGGGGAGCTGCCAGGGCCCAGCTCTGCTGCTGGGAAATGCTGCAGCTGAATCTGCTCTGCAGGAAGGGCAAACCCCCTGAGACACACACCAGGGGCTGCACAGGATGCTGCACCATGGCAATTCTGGATTTATTCATCTATAAATTACCTGTAGAGCAAAGAAATAAAAGGGGAAAGGCAGACACTCATCTCCCACAGGTGTCAGGCACATACAGATAATGAATTATTCCACTTATCAAGCTAATTTCTGTAATGAAAAACAGCAATAATCATCCTTCAGCAGCCTGTGAGGCTGCTTGCTGACACATTGGGCATCCTTTAGTTTGCCACAGCTTTAATCCATATTCAGATGATGACAAAGGAGACACAGCCCAGAGCTCTGTGTCTCCCTTTTATTGGGATAATTTCCCTCAGAGAACCATTTATTCCCCAGTTCCTGTTTGGGGGGTTTTTGTGGATTTTTTTTGTTTTGTTTTGTTTGTTTGTTTGTTTGTTTGGGGTTTTGTGGGTTTTTGTTTGGTTGGTTTTGTTTTGTTTTTTTTTGTTTTGTTTTGTTTTGTTTTGTTTGGGTTTTTTTTTTTGTTTTGGGGGTTTTTTTTTGTTTGGTTTGGGTTGGGTTGGGTTGGGTGGGTTTTTTTGTTTGGTTTGTTTTTTGAGTTTTTTTTTAGGGGGGGGTTGGTGTTTTGTTGGGGTTTTTTTTTGGCGTTTTTTTTTCTTTTTGGTCTTTTATTTCCAATTCCTTTGTGCTGTCTGGCTGTTTAGAGGAGAAATAAATGTGGCTTTGAATCCTGCCTCCAGGCACAGATGGAAATCATGGAATAAAAACCACCCCACCCATAAATCCCCACTGTGCCCCAGGGGAATGACCCAGACAGGGTCAAACTCCACTGGAGCCCCCCAGAATCTGCTTCTGTTGGCACTGCAGGTGATTGGGGCTGTAATTCCATTAAATGGACATTTCCTTCCTGCCTGTTCCCTGGGAGAGGGAGGAGTGATGGCCCTGGGAGTGAAACGTGACTGAAATTTGTGTTTCAGCCGCTGAAATTTGCGCTTCGGCCCTGGGAAATGGAGCAGAGAGTGGTGCTGAGTCAGCAGGGCTGGCAGGTGTGAAGTTCTCTGTTCCTGCTGTGTGAGGGCTTCCAGGCACATCTGTCACAGAAATGGGATGTGCATCTTCCGAGGGGCTGCTAAAAATAAACGGAAATTCCCAAATGGGAGAGCCGGGGCTGCTGCCCCTCCTGAGAGGAATGGTGGATTTGTGTTTCCAAACAAGCTGTGGGTCTGCTGGTGGATAAAAGAAATAATGGGAAGGGTTCCACTGATTCATGAATGCAAAAAGATATTTGCCTTTACAAATAGACTTTAGGTTTGCTGATAAATGAGATTAGACCATGAATGATGAAAGAAACCATGAGGAAGAAAAACCCCTAAATTCAGTAAGAATTAAAAACTAAAAGTATGGTTACACCTTAGAGGGGAGTGTTTGGGATCAGGTGTATTGGGAAGTCTGAACCTCTGAAGTACCTCAGAAATGGGGAAAAACCCCTAAATTTCATAAGAATTAAAAATTAAAATTAATTAATTAATTCCATAAGAATGAAAAATTAAAAATTAGAGGGGAATCTTTGGGATCAGGTGTTCTGGGAAGTTTGAACCTCTCAAGTACCTCAGCCAATGGGGAAAAAAACCTAAATTCCATAAGAATTAAACATTAAAAGGGGGGGTTATACATTACAGGGGAATCTCTGGGATCAGCTGTTCTTGGAAGTCTGAACCTCTCAAGTACCTCAGAAATGGGGGAAAACCCCTAAATTCCATAAGAATTTAAATTTAAAATTAATTAATTAATTCCATAAGAAATAAAAATTTAAAATTAATTAATTCCATAAGAATTTAAAATTAAAATTAATTAATTAATTCCATAAGAATTACAAATCAAAAGTTAGAGGGGAATCTTTGGTATCAGGTGTAACAGAGTCTGAGCCTCTCAAGTACCTCAGCCAATGGGGAAAAACCCCTAAATTCCATAAGAATTAAAAATTAAAATTAAAATTAATAAATTAATTAATTCAATAAGAATTAAAAATTAAACATTAGAGAGGAATCTTTGGTATCAGCTGTTCGGGGAAGCTTGAACCTCTCAAGTACCTCAGAAATGGGGAAGAAAACCCTTAACTTCAGTAAGAATTAAAAATGAAAAGGGAGGGTTATGCATTAGAGGGGAATTTTTGGGATCAGGTGTTCTGGGGAGTCTGAACCTCTCAAGTAGCTCAGAAATGGGGAAAGAGAGAAGGGAAATGTGTCTGGAAATTGGGAGAAAAAGGGAGGCTGAATCCTCAAAAAATCTGAGAGACCCCAGGGGATGCTCCATGGCCTCTGCCTGTATTGGAATAAAGTCAAAGGACTCCTCTGTCTCCTTTTTGGACACAAACCTCTGGTGTTTGTGGATTAATTTCCCTAACACCCCTCTGTGCCAGCCCTGAGCAGGCACGGAGCAAACTGGGAGCAGATCTGTGGGATGTCTCATTCCCCTGGTGTAAATGCCAGCGTGGGTGCAGGATCAGCCCCCACAGCCTGCAGAGCCCGTAATTAACCTGATAAATCACTTTATTCCAGCAGAATAAAGGCAGGGTGGGCACTGGGGTGCGAGCTGCGCTGTTTTCCCTGCGAGGGCTGGCCCTGGTTTATTCTGGGAACCCAACTAGCAGAGGAAATGTCATTTCTGAGCCTGCAGCATCACAGTTTGTACTCATTGCTCAGCTCCTGCTGCTGTTTCCATTGCAGCCTGCCTGACCTTGACAGCAGCACACACTCCAGGCACTGCTTACCCAGGAAAATGGGATTTGTTCCCACTGCCTGGGGAGCGGTGCTGCAACATCCTCAGCAGAGCTCCAGAAATTACCGAGCCCTTCGTTAGCGCCAGAGGCTGCAGGGTGGAGCCCTCCCTTAATTAGTGAAGTGCCTGAGATGGTTTGGAGCGGAGGAAGGAGCAGAAAGCAGGAATAAAGGAGAGAAAGCAGGAATTAGGAGCAGAAGGCAGGAATAATGGAGCAAAAAGCAGGAATAAAGGAGGAGAAAACATGAATAAAGGAGAAGAAAGCAGGAATAAAGGAACAAAAAGCGGGAATTAAGAAGCAGGAATAAAGGAGAGAAAGCAGGAATAGAGGAGAGAAAGCAGGAATTAGGATCAGAAAGCAGGAATAAAGGAGCAAAAAGCAGGAATTAAGAAGCAGGAATAAAGGAGAGAAAGCAGGAATAAAGGAGCAAAAAGCAGGAATTAAGAAGCAGGAATAAAGGAGAGAAAGCAGGAATAAAGGAGCAAAAAGCAGGAATTAGGATCAGAAAGCAGGAATAAAGGAGCAGAAAGCAGGAATTAAGAAGCAGGAATAGAGGAGCAGAAAGCAGGAATTAGGAGCAGAAAGCAGGAATAAAGGAGAAGAAAGCAGGAATTAAGAAGCAGGAATAAAGGAGCAGAAAGCAGGAATTAAGGAGCAGAAAGCAGGAATTAAGAAGCAGGAATAAAGGAGAAGAAAGCAGGAATTAAACAGGAAAAGGCTCAGAAACAAGCCCTGATCTCCAGGGCAGGAGAGGCACAACCAGTGGGATGGAGCTTCTCCAAGGCTCCACACTGAGGTGTGAAAAGGGAAAAATATGAAGGAAATACCTTTAACAAACCCCCAGAACCATCAAGTGAGAAATTAAAGTGACAGAATAATCTTGGCATGTACAATAAATGATTCCATAAGATCAGGCCCTGGAGCTCTGCTGGCTGTGGTTTGTGGTGTCAGAGGGGTTTTGTGCTCCCTTGCAGCAGCTCCAGAACATCCAGGACAATCCAGGCTGCAGCTCTCCCTCTGCTCTTTGTGCCCTCAGGTGAGGCATTAAAAAATAAAAATAAAAATTAATTTGGTGATTATTGCACTGAATGCAGCAGAAAGAATCAGTTCCAGAGGCAGAGATTGGTTTTAGTGACATTGGTTTGAGTTTATTTATAAATTAGTTTATTTATGATGTCTGGATGTCCAGAGCCTGGTGGAGTTGAAGGGGGTGGAAGAAAATCCTGAGGTACCTCTGCAGCCAAAGCCTGGGGGCACTGAGCCCAGCCCTTGGGGCAGGGAGCACAGGGAGGGTTAAAAATCCTGCTGGAAATGCAAAATTCAGCCAAACTTCAGTGCCCTGACCTTGGGGATCTCACACTGGTTTGTTTTCCTCATTCTCCTGGAACTCTGGGAGGGAGAAGCTGAATCTCCTTCTGTCCCTGGGCTGGGCTGGGCTGGGGGAGGCTCTGGAGAAGGAGGGTCCTGCAGGGCTGGGGCTCTTCTGAGCCTTCATCCCTGGGATGTGCAGCCAGTTCCCATTCCAGGATGGGCTGGGGCTGTTCCTCATCCCAGGGATCCTACAGCCAGTTCCCATTCCATACAGGGCTGATCCTGACCCCCAAATCCCAGGGATGCTGCAGCCAGCCCAGTTCCCATTCCAGGATGGGCTGAGGCTGTTCCTGACATCCCAGGAATCCTACAGCCAGTTCCCATTCCATACAGGGCTGTTCCTGACCCCCAAACGCCAGGGATGCTGCAGGGCCAGTTCCCATTCCAGGATGGGCTGGGGCTGTTCCTGACCCTAACCCCATCCCAGGGATGTGCAGCCAGTTCCCATCCCAGGTTGGGCTGTTCCTCATCTCAGGAATCCTACAGCCAGTCCCCATTCCAGGATGGGCTGAGGCTGTCCCTGATCCCCCCATCCCAGGGATGTGCAGCCATTCCCACCCCAGGCAGGGTTGGGGCTGTTCTGAGCCCTCATCCCAGGAATCCTACAGCCAGTTCCCATTCCATACAGGGCTGTTCCTGACCCCCAAATCCCAGGGATGCTGCAGGGCCAGTTCCCATTCCAGGATGGGCTGGGGCTGTCCCTGATCCCCCCATCCCAGGGATGTGCAGCCATTCCCACCCCAGGGATGCTGTTCCTCATCCCCAGGGATGTGCTGCCAGCCCAGTTCCCATCCCAGGCAGGGCTGGGGAGGGATTCCCATCCCAGGCCAGGGCACAGCAGAGCCTGCAGCTCCTGCAGCAGCCTCAGGAGTGACTCGGGTGTGCAAGGACAAAGCTCCTGCAGAGCTGCAGGAATTCCAGCCTGGGAGTGGCTCCTCTGAGGAGCAACCTTGGAGTTTCTTGTTGATTCTGCAATTGTTGCACCAGGGTCAGGGTTTGGTGTTGCTGGCACATTCTGAGGGGATGCTGAGGCTGAAACCCCAAAATAAAAGCAGGTTTCTCTTGCAGGCTTGGCTCTGGCAGGGCCCCTGAGCAGCAGAAATCGTTCCATGTACATTCCGGTGAAATTTTACCCACGCAGAGCAGTTTTCTTGCTGATCCCTGCTGCTGTGTTATTTTTAAATCTTCCTGGTGTCGTGGCAGCGAGGGAGAAGCTGCCTTAATTACTGCAGATAAAATAAATCAGGGGAATCTCATTGCAAATGCAGGGAGCTGAGAGGAGCCCGGCTCCAGCTCCCTGAGTCATCCTGCCAAGGAGATGATGATGAATCTCAGGAACAGGATGCACATCCAGGCTCTTTGGGGAGGCTCTGCAGCCTTTGGGCTGTTTGTGCTTCCTGATGGCTGCAGGACCCAGACAGGTGATGTCATCCTCTCCTGGAGGAGCTGCCAAAAGAAAGGGATGTGGGAAGACTCCTGAGCAGGTTTTAATCCTGGTTTTACTTTGTGGTGAGACAGACTCCCTCCATCCAGCACGTGTGTGTATCTTTAGAAACCCTCTTTGTGAAATGCAGTTATTGGGAGGGGATCTGGCAGCCCTTGGGTTCAAAGGTGGTTTTTGCTAATTTGGGTGTGCAAATAAAGGAATCTGAGGTTGGGGAGCTCTGACTGGAGCAGGGATTCAGGGATAAGGGAGTCTGTGCTCATGGTGCCTGGGGAAGTCACTTTCTCTCTGACAAAAGTCACTTTTGCCTGTCCCTGAGATGCAATAAACCTCCCTGGAGAGTCACAGTGGTCCTAAACCTTGTCCTTGGTGATGTCGTCCTCTCCTGGAGGAGCTGCTAAAAGGAAGGGATGTGGGAAGACTCCTGAGCAGGTTTTAAGCCTGGTTTTACTTTGTGGTGAGACAGACTCCCTCCATCCAGCACGTGCGTGTGTCTTTAGAAACCCTCTTTGTGAAATGCAGTTCTGTCGCAGACATCCTTTATGAAAAATCCTTTCCTAAGGATTTTTCCTCCTGAGAAGCTGGGAGGCCTCAGGAACAAAATGTAAACAATGGTTATCTGCTGCTGTGGGATGCAACAGGTGCATCTGTGATTGGTCTCATGGGGTTGTTTCTAATTAATGGCCAACCACAGTCAGCTGGCTCAGACTCCCTGTCCGAGACAAAAACCTTTGTTATCATTCCTTCTTTTCCTATTCTTAGCCAGCCTTCTGATGAAATCCTTGCTTCTATTCTTTTAGTATAGTTTTAATATAATATATATCATAAAATAATAAATCAAGCCTTCTGAAACATGGAGTCAGATCCTCGTCTCTTCCCTCCTCCTCAGACCCCTGTGAACACGGTCACACAGTTATCGTTAGATCCGGCAGTCCTTGGGTTCAAAAGTGGTTTCTGCTAATTTGGGTGTGCAAATAAAGGAATCTGAGGTTGAGGAGATGAACTTGAGGTTGGGGAGCTCTGACTGGAGCAGGGTTCAGGGATGAGGGAGTCTGTGCTCATTCCCAATGCCGGTGCTTGGGGAAGTCACCTTCCCTCTGATGATCTCACTTTTTGCTCTTTCCCTGTCCCTGCGATGTAATAAAACCCCTGGAGAGCCACACTGGTCCTAAACTGTGTCCTTGTCCTGGCCCCAGCTTGGAGAGCTTTCCTGAGCTCCTGCACAATCCAGTTTGTTCTGGGACCAGGTTTGGGTTCACAGAGCTTTGGATGCTTCAGCCAGCAGGAGGGATGATGAATCCGCTGTGAGAACCTTGAGTTTTTACCCAACTGAAGTTTAGGGCCAGGAAAAGCAAGAGAGAGTGGAAAACAAAGGCTGGAGGCAGCAGGGAGTGCCAGAGCCAGGATCAGCTCTCCTGCTTTGCTCGGGGCTGGAGGTGTCAGAGGTCCTGCTGCTCGTGGTGGCAGCAAATTCCAGGAGCCTCCTGCTCTGGGCACCAGCAAATGCAGCCTGGCCATGGCTGGGGTTCCTGGAATCACAGAATGAGGTTTGGAAAAGCTCTCCCAGCCCATGGAGCTCCAGCTGTGCCCAATCCCCACCCTGTCACTGAGTGCCACCTCCAGGTGCCCCCTCCAGGGATGGGCACTCCAACTCTCCCTGGGCAGTTCCTGACCCCCCTTTCCATGGGGAAATTCCTGCTGTGCCCACCCTGAGCCTGCCCTGAGCCCCCTTGCCATGGGGAAATTCCTGCTGTGCCCACCCTGAGCTGCCCTGAGCCCCCTTTCCATGGGGAAATTCCTGCTGTGCCCACCCTGGGCTGCCCTGAGCCCCCTTTCCATGGGGAAATTCCTGCTGTGCCCACCCTGAGCCTGCCCTGACCCCCCTTTCCATGGGGAAATTCCTGCTGTGCCCACCCTGAGCTGCCCTGAGCCCCCTTTCCATGGGGAAATTCCTGCTGTGCCCACCCTGAGCCTGCCCTGAGCCCCCTTTCCATGGGGAAATTCCTGCTGTGCCCACCCTGAGCTGCCCTGGCCCAGCCTGAGGCCGTTCCCTCTGCTCCTGTCCCTGTGCCCTCCTGGCAGGAGCTGGGCAGAGCCACAAGGGCCCCCTGAGCCTCCTTTGCTCCAGGCTGAGCCCCTGCCCAGCTCCCTCAGGGATTCTGCAGCCCCTGCCCAGCTCCCTCAGCCCCTCCTGGGGCTCCAGGCCCTTCCCCGCTCCCTCAGCCTCTCCCGGGGCTCCAGCCCCTTCCCCTCTCTGTTCCCTTCCCTGGATTCCCCCCAGCCCCTCCAGGTCCTTCCTGAACCATCCACAGCTTCTCCTTGCACAGCCACACGTGGACGCCTTCCTGCTTACTCCTGTTTTTTAATATTTTTTTCTATATTTTTTTTCACTGCTTTGTAAGTGTAAATTGTCACCAAGTGTTTTTTCTTCTTTTTTTTTTTTTTTCTCTCTAGTTGCTGTTTCATTTTTCATTTTCTCCCATGGCTTACAGGAAGTTCCCTCCCATCTGTTCCCTCCATATGTTTTGGGTGGCAATTTGCACACTGAGTTGGAACATGGGGATGGTTGGGATGTGGCGTTGAAATTAAAAAAAAAAAAAATCTTTTCCCTTGGCCAAGAGGGGTTAAGATGCACCAAAAAAAAACCCCAAAACCCACAACCAAAAAAAAAAACAAAAAACCAAAAAAACCCCCAACAAAAACAAAACAAAACAAAAAAGAATTAAAAATGAAAAGGGAGGGTTATACATTAGAGGGGAATCTTTGGGATCAGGTGTTCTGGGAAGTCTGAACCTCTCAGGTACCTCAGAAATGGGGGAAGAGAGAGGGAAAGTCAAAGGACTTTATTCCAATAAAAAACAAAAAACAAACAAACAAACAAAAAAAACCCACAAAAAACACAAAAAAAACCCACCAAAAAACCCCAAAGAAGCAAGGAAAAAAGCAAGTTTGATGTTTTTCATGCACCTGCCCAGTTCTTTCACACATCCAGTGCCATGGCAGGGACACCTCCCACTGTCCCAGGCTGCTCCAGGCTGGCCTTGGGCACTGCCAGGGATTCTCTGGAATTCCAGCCCAGCCCCTCCCCACCCTCCCAAGGGAGAATTCCTTCCCAATTTTCCCAATTTCCCCCCCAGATTTTTCCTCCTGCACCTCCACAAGGCTCTGGATACCCAGCACTGGGAATAACCCACTGCAGCTGCATTAGTTGCAATAATCACCACGTTAATTCATTGCAACGATCATTTTTAAAGCCTGGTGGAGGGCAGGCAGTGCCGAGGAGCTGCAGCCTGGTGAGTGAATTCTGGCCATGCTCTGCACCTGCTGCATCCCTCCTGCAGCAGCCTCAGCAGGGATTTGTCTGCAGTGGAACAGAAAAGCCTCAATCCCCACCCTGCTCCTGCCCAGCCCCGCTCTGCAGCTTTTCCTGCCACTTTTCATGAGGATTTCCACTCGGTGCTGTTGGGAATTTCTGCTCCTTTGCCTCTCTCCATGCCCTGATCCCAGCTCAGCCTGGGCCCATTTCTCTGCTCACATTTTGTTTTTCTGAGGCCAAAATGCAGCGGGAGCATTTGCAGGTGCTAAAACCCCGGCTGGGGGTGGGATGGGGCAGGAGCACAGAGGCAGCCCAGTAATTATGCTAATTATCCTAATTAGCACTGCAGAGCCCTGCCAGGGACCCCTCCTGGGCTGGGCTGGCCCCTGAGTCCCAGAGAGAAATTTGGGGTTTTTTTGGTAAAATAAAAAAAAAAGCCCAGTTTGGGGCCAGGTGCTGCTTCTGCCAGCAGGGTGGGGATTTCTGCTTTAAATTGGGGCAAAATTCTCTCATTCTTGGGGTGTGGTGCCACTGGAAGCAACAAAAGAGAGGCAAAACCCCCAAAGCAGGGAATGAGAAGTGGGAATTGGCCCACCAAGAAGCTTCATTTATTCATTTATTTATTTATTATAAATTATTATAAAACTATTTATGAAAATATTAAATTTATTTCTTCTAATACAAACATTTATTTATTCTAAAACATTTATTTATTCTCATTTATTCTAAAACAAATATTTGTTTATTCTAAAACATTTCTTTATTCTCATTTATTTATTCTAAAACCAACAGAAAACCTCCTAAAAGTGGATTAAAAGTGAAAGCAAATTGTGCTGAAGCTGGAACTAACTTTTTCTTCTGTGGGAAGAACATTTGGGGCTGCTAAACCCTGTTCTGCTGCTCTTGTTTGCTGAATGCCACCAGTTCATTTGGAGCTCTGTGAAACAGGAGTAGAAAATTGTCTCCAGAACCACTTTAAAAATCCATCTGCAGAACAGAAATATAAAAATAATCTGCATTTTCTCTCACTTGAGCACATTTCCCCAACCCCACAGCCTCTCCCAGGCTGGGCAGGGTGTGATTGTATCTCAAACCTCTTTATTCTCCAGCAGGAATTTTTTTTTCTTTCCCCCCCATCAGAAACCCCACCCATCTCTCTGCAGTATCTGCAGCATGAATTGGAGCCCGTGGGGACATCTAGGTCAGCATGAGCAGATCTGACATCAGCCTGCAGATGATGCCCACGACCAGCAGTGCTGCAGTTGTTTTTCTTTCCTCCCTCCCCCTCCTTGTACCAGGAAAGAAAAAAAAAACCCAAACCCTGATTGTCCGAGGGGAATGGGGAGAGGGGAGAGGCTGCTCACACAGCCCAGGGATTTGGGAATGCAGCATCCCCTGGGCTGGGATGGGGAGGAAGGCTGAGGAGGAGGATGGTGCAGAGGGGAAAGACAAGGCTGGTCCTTCAGGGGTGGAAGGGGAAGGAAATGGGAGAGGAGGAGGACAGAGAGGAAGAGCAAAGGTGATAATACAGGGCTGAAGGAGAAGGGAGATGGGAGCTGAGGATGATGATGATGAGGAGGATGCAGAGAGGAAGAGGAGGAAAGCTGATAACTTGGGTGGAAGAGGAGGGAGGTAGGAGATGAGGATGATGATGAGGATGCAGAGAGGAACAGCAAAGCTGGCAATTCAGGGGTGGAGAAGGAGATGGGAGCTGAGGATGATGATGAGGATGCAGATAAGGAAAGGTGATAACAGGAGGAGGAGAAGATGGAAGCTGAGAACAATGATGATGATGAGGATGCAGAAAGGAAGAACAAAGGTGATAACTTAGGGTGGAAGAGTGGGAGGTAAGCGATGAGGATGATGAGTATGGTGCAGAGAGGAAGGACAAGGCTGGTCCTTCAGGGGTGGAAGAGGAAGGAAATGGGAGAGGAGGAGGATGATGGTGATGATGATGAGGATGCTGAGAGGAAAAACAAATCTGGTAACTTGGGTGGAAGAGGAGGGAGGTAGGAGCTGAGGATGATGAGGATGCAGAGAGGAAGAGCAAAGGTGATTACTCAGGGGTGGAAGAAGAGATAGGAGCTGAGGATGATGATGATAAGGATACAGAGAAGAAGAACAAAGCTGATAACTCAGGAGCAGAAGAGGAGGGAGGTGGGAGCTGAGAATGAGGATGCAGAGAGGAAGAGCAAAGGTGGTAACTCAGGGCTGGAGGAGGGGGGAGATGGGAGATGATGATGAGGAAGGTGCAGAGAGGAAGAACAAAGCTGATAACTCAGAGGTGGAAGGGAGGAAGTGGGAGCTGAGGATGATGATGAGGATGCAGATGAGGAAAGTTGATAACTCAGGGGAAGAGAAGATGGGAGCTGAGGACGACGATGATGATGAGGATGGTGCAGAGAGGAAGAACAAGCTGGTAACTCAGGGGTGGAAGAGGAGGGAGGTAGGAGATGAGTATGATGAGGAGGATGCAGGATGAAGATGCAGATGAGGAAAGCTGATAACTCAGGGATGGAGGAGAAGATGGGAGCAGAGGACGAGTATGGGGATGAGGATGCAGAGAGGAAGAACAAAACTGATAACTCGGGTGGAAGAGGAGGGAGGTGGGAGATGAGGAATGTGAGGATGAAGAGAGGAAGAACAAAGCTGGTAACTCAGAGGTGGAAGGGAGGGAGGTGAGAGCTGAAGATGATGATGAGGATGATGCAGAGAGGAAGAACCAAGGATAATCAGAGTTTTTAGCAGCAGAGCAGGGCCAGGCTCAGAGCTCTGTGGCTTTGCCATCCCTGAGGCTCCCCAGCAGCTCCGACAGGGAATCTGCCCTGACTGCCTAAACCTGCCCCAGCCCTGCTCTGCCTCCTCTCTGCCCAGCAGGCCCTGCCCACATTTCCATTTTCTTTTCCTCCCAGAAATTAGGATACAGTCTGCATATACATCTGATATATTAAGGTATAGTCTGAATTCTCAATTTCCTGTGCTTTCCCCACCCTGGGGCTGGCTCCTGCCTCCTTGTGCTATTTTTACAGCACTCCAATTATTCTGCTCCCGATGGAATTCCTGAAATGTCCTGGGGTGAGGCTGCAGCTCCCCAACTCCAGACCCAATTAGACATTGGTGTAATTCCCCAGAATTAACCTGAATTTCCCACATTCTGCCTTGGAAGAGCATTTATCCCTCAGGATGTTGTCAAAGCAGCAGGGAAACGTTTTGCAGAACTTTGAAGTGAGGTGGGAAATTTCAGATTTCTGTGTTCCCTGTAAGTGGGAATTGGGTTTGTACCTTCAGGATGGGACAGCCAGAAATGGAGTGAGGGAGAAATTCCTGCCTGGGAGGGTGGGGAGGGAGGGATGGAATTCCCAAGGAGCTGTGGCTGCCCCTGGATCCCTGGAGGTGCCCAAGGCCAGGCTGGAGCACCCTGGGACAGTGGGACGTGTCCCTGCCATGGCAGGGGTGGCACTGGGTGGGATTTAAGATCCCTTCCAACCCAAACATTCCTTGGTTCCCATTCTGTGATGAGTTCGAGACATGCCTGCTTTTGCAGTGACCCTAAATCCTACTGATGGGCCATAAATCTGCCCTGAATTTGGGCACAAGTGAATTGTATTTCATTTAAATATGGATTATTTAATTTTGCAGCATCCAGTTCAGGGCTGCGATCAGAACAAAGTGCCTGGAGTTACATGAAGCTTTGAGCTGTGCTGGGAACTCTTTGTCCTTTTCTTTTTCTTTTTCTTTTTCTTTTTCTTTTTCTTTTTCTTTTTCTTTTCTTTTCTTTTCTTTTCTTTTCTTTTCTTTTCTTTTCTTTTCTTTTCTTTTCTTTTCTTTTCTTTTCTTTTCTTTTCTTTTCTTTTCTTTTCTTTTCTTTTCTTTTCTTTTCTTTTCTTTTCTTTTTTTCTTTTTTATTTTTCTTTTCTTTTTTTTTTCCTTTCCTTTCCTTTCCTTTCCTTTCCTTTCCTTTCCTTTCCTTTCCTTTCCTTTCCTTTCCTTTCCTTTCCTTTCCTTTTCCTTTTCCTTTTCCTTTTCCTTTTCCTTTTCCTTTTCCTTTTCCTTTTCCTTTTCCTTTTCCTTTTCCTTTCTTCCCCTTGTTCCCTCTTTCTCTCCCTTCCTTCCTTCCTTCCTTCCTTCCTTCCTTCCTTCCTTCCTTCCTTCCTTCCTTCCTTCCTTCCTTCCTTCCTTCCTTCCTTCCTTCCTTCCTTCCTTCCTTCCTTCCTTCCTTCCTTCCTTCCTTCCTTCCGCCACTTCCTTCCGCCACTTCCTTCCTTCCTTCCGCCACTTCCTTCCGCCACTTCCTTCCGCCACTTCCTTCCGCCACTTCCTTCCGCCACTTCCTTCCTTCCTTCCTTCCTTCCTTCCTTCCTTCCTTCCTTCCTTCCTTCCTTCCTTCCTTCCTTCCTTCCTTCCTTCCTTCCTTCCTTCCTTCCTTCCTTCCTTCCTTCCTTCCTTCCTTCCTTCCTTCCTTCCTTCCTTCCTTCCTTCCTTCCTTCCTTCCTTCCTTCCTTCCTTCCTTCCTTCCTTCCTTCCTTCCTTCCTTCCTTCCTTCCTTCCTTCCTTCCTTCCTTCCTTCCTTCCTTCCTTCCTTCCTTCCTTCTTTTCCTCCTTTTTTTTGCCTCTCCGTTACCATATTTACCACATATCCCTCTCCTCTCCATCCCACAGCCTGAATCTCATTAATTGAACCCCTTTTTTTCTCTGAATTCAAAGCAGTTTGTGCTATTGAAAGACTGACTATGGACCAAAGCTGAGCTGAATCCACCCAAAGATTCTCTGTTGATGGATATGACATGAAGGATGTGATTAGGTTATTAATTAGGTTATTAATTAATGATTTCCTCCTGGAAAGCCCAGAAAAGTGAAAAGCCCAGGGTGAAACCGCCCTGGCTTGGGGAGGTTCACCCCGGAGCTGCTGGGAGCTGCTCTGGAGTTTTTCCTGCTCCAGCAGGGAGGGCAGAGATGACTGAGGATTTCAGCTTTTCTATTTCCCATCTCTCTGTAATCCTGCAGTTCTTTAGGGCATAACTCTGAACTCCACACCCAGTGTGAGCTGCTGCTCTCCCATTTGGGGCAGACACAACAATTCCTCTGCAGGCCTGGGAACCAAGGACACCTCACTGCCTCAGGGCCCAGAGATGGGAACAAAAGGGAGTTGGGGGCAGCAAACTTGGGGTCAATGACTTCATTACCTGCAGCTGTAACTGGAAGATCAACCCCAATATGGAAATGACCCAAACCTATTTTCTCAGTTTAGAAAGCCAGGTGTCTTCTAAGGAAGGCAGGAGCCTGCCCTGAAATGGAAAATACAAACCCCCCTCCCTCCAAATTGCTATAATTTTTAAATTAAGGGGTTCTCAGGCAAAAAAAATATGAGAGCTGGAAATAACAGTTCTTTAATAGGGAAGAAAATAGAAAGATAAAATAATCAATGCAATGCACTAGAACAACAATGCCAGAGTCAGAACCCAGCCTGACACCCTGTGGGTCAGGGTGTTGGCAGCAGTCCCATTGGAATTGTGGCTCAGCCCTCCTGCAGTGTCAGGGGTGGTTCTGCTGGAGCAGGGATCCTGGACAAGGGTGGAGTCTCCTCTGGAGATCCAGGGGCAGAGGCAGCTGCTGTTCCTCTGGGAAATCCAGTGGGGAAGCCGTGCTGGTGTTCCAGAATCTCCAGATTATATCCAGGCAGGAATGCTTGGCTGGTGTTCCAGAATCTCCAGATTATATCCAGGTAGGAATGCTTGGCTGGTGTTCCAGAATCTCCAGATTATATCCAGGTAGGAATGCTTGGCTGGTGTTCCAGAATCCCCAGATTATATCCAGGCAGGAATGCTTGGCTGGTGTTCCAGAATCTCCAGATTATATCCAGGCAGGAATGCTTGGTTCCTCCCTCTGGGCTCACATCTCCCAATGGGATGCTGTAGTTCTTATCAGCCATGCAGGGACATTCAATGGCCTCTTATCAGCACATGCCTCCCCAGAGGGAGGAGTGGGTGTGGAAGAGACAAGGAAAACTGCCCACTGAACAGAATCCAGCTGCCATGCAGATGGTGAATAGAATACGTCTTGCCTTGCAATCTGGAACACCTATACAAGTCTGAAACCCATGAGTCCATTTTGGGTGGCCCTGGGGGGCTTTGTCTGCCCTAAATGAACCTGAAGGCACTTCAATAAATAAAAATGGTTTTTATTCCCTTCATTTTGTCTGGTCTCTGTTTTTAGGCAACTCCAAAAGGCACGAGCAGAGCCCGGCTGGGCTGTGGGCACTGCTGGGACTGTGGGGAAAGGACAGGAGGAAACCAAACCCAGAGGAAGAAACCAAACCCATGGGGGGTGTTGGGAAGGATGAAAGTTTGACAAGAAAGTCTCTCAGATATGTGTGCTTGGCAGAAAGATTTTTGAATGTAGAATCTGAAGAAGGAATAGAAATGAAAGCAAATTTTGATATAGAAGAAAAAAATTGCTGAGCCAGTATCACTGGATAACCAAGGAGGCAAAGGGTGTGTGAGTTAGAAGGGGTTTTATGGCTTAGAGCAAAGGATAAACCCACCTCAAAGATGTTTTTACCAAGCAGGAAGAGAGCACAGGCAAACAAGTCAGCAAATGTGGCAAGTAGAAAAAATGTCTCAGAATTTTCCACTGCAGGAAAACTGAAAAACAACTTCTAGCTTAAACTGTAATGTACTGACTTTTAGTGATTGGAGAACAGTAACATGAACATGGTAATCATAGCAGTTATGATAGGCTGTAGATAATAGTTAAGGTATAGATTGGTTCTACTGTATTAAGATGCTCATCAAAGAACAGTAAATAATGCATTGTAACCAAAAGAAAAGTAAATAATGCAATGTAACCAAAACCAAAGGGTCTCCAGGCCTGCCTGCAGCTGGAGCTGACAGCTGTGGGCACAGCTCTGTCACCCACAGCCCTGGACTGCTGTGACCTCTTGGAGGTAATAAAGTGCATTTTGGATACAATAAACTGCATTTTGGATTCAATAAACTACATTTTGTATACAATGAACTGCATTCTGTATTTTTTGTCTACAATAAATTGCATTTTGTATACAACTCACTGCACTTTGCATACAATAAACTGCACTGTGTATACAATAAACTGCATTTTGTACACAGTAAACTGCATTTTCTATACAATAAACTGCATTCTGTATTTTTTTATACAATAAATTGCATTCTGCTTACAATAAACTGCATTAAAATAAACTGCATTACAATAAACTGCATTCTGTATATAATAAACTGCACTTTGTATACAATAAACTGCATTTTGTATACAGTAAACTGCATTTTTATATAATAAACTGTATTACGTATTTTTTGTATACAATAAATTGCATTCTATATACAATGAACAGCATTCTGTGTATAATAAACTGCATTCTGTGTACAATAAACTGCATTTTGTATTTTTTATACAATAAACTGCATTCTGTGTACAATAAACTGCATTTTGTGTACAATAAACTGCATTTTGTATTTTTGATGCAATAAATTGCATTCCGTATACAATAAACTGCAGTTTGTGTACGATAAACTGCATTCTGTATGCAATAAATTGCATTTTATGTACAATAAACTACCTTTTGAAGAGCCACCTGGAGTCCCACATCTCATTCAGGCTCTTACAGAGGGGATTTCTCAGTCAAGGGCCAGAGCCCTCCTGTCCCCTGCAGGGACAGCCTGGGATGGCATCCAGGGCCCCCTGTGCCCTGCAGAGCCCCATTAGCTCCCCGTGGGCAGAGCATTCTGCTGGGGGAGCTCCTGGAGATGCCTCCAAGTGCTTTCCTGTATTATTTGCCTGATTTGAACCCCTTCCAGTGCTCGAATGCAGCAAAAGTGACATTTAGGAAGCAAATTGGGACATAACTCTGAGGTTCTGAAGTCTCCTGGAACAGAGAGCTCTGTGGAAGGACAGGGGAAAAATTATTAAATGCTCTTCTACAAGCCATAAAATTTCCCTGCTGTGAGAACACAAATATTATAAAGTTCCTCTGTGTCTATAATTGCAATAAACTGATTTTTTTGGTCTTTTTTTTTTTTCTCTTCTGGAAATTGCAGCGTGACCTGAGGAAGGTGGAAAATAAAGATCAGCTGGAAATCATTCCAAACCTTCCACCTCCTTTTGATTCAGTGTTTTAAGGGGGGGAGCAAAAGCTTTGAATATCACTGTGGAAGAGTTTAATTTTTTTATTTAAATAGGAATCTGGGGGTCTCAGGCCTGAAGTGAATTTCCCCACAATAAAACAGATTCTTTAATTTGGCAGCATCCACTTTATGGTTGCAATTAGAACAAAGTGCCTGGGTTCACCTGGAGCTTTGAGCCATGCTAGGAACTCTTTGTGTTTTGTTTTATTTTACTTTATTTTATTTTATTTTATTTTATTTTATTTTATTTTATTTTATTTTATTTTATTTCATTTCATTTCATTTCATTTCATTTCATTTCATTTTTTCCATTCCCACATCCTGAATCCCCATTAATGCCAGCACTTTTTTTGTGGGAATGCAAATAAATTTGGGCTATTAAAGGACTGAATCTGCCCAAAGAAGGCGCTCCATGGACACACACAACATTAAGCACCTCATTAGGTTATTAATTAGTGATTTTCTCCCAATTATTGAGCTGCAGCTGCAATTATCCCCGATACTGAGGAGTTCCAAGGCACGGGGTTGATCCCAGCAGCCCTTCCCGAGCTCCAGGAGGCTCTGGGAGCTTCCCTAGAAGTAAAGGAGGAACAATTAAGCCCCAAGAACATCAATTCAGCCTCAGGGGCATCAATTCAGCCCCAAGAACATCAATTCAGCCCCAAGAACATCAATTCAGCCTCAGGGGCATCAATTCAGCCCTGAGAGCATCAACTCAGCCTCAGGAACATCAGCTCAGCCCCAGGTGCATCAATTGAGCCCAAGAAGCATCAACTCAGCCCCAAGAACATCAGTTCACCCCCAGGCAAATCAGCTCAGCCCTGGGAACACCCATTCAGCTCCAGGAGCATCATCCCAGCTCCAAGAGCATCAGCCCAGCCCCGGGGGGATCAGCTCAGCCCCAGGAGCATCAATTCTGCTCTAGGAGCATCAGCTCAGCCCTGAGAGCATCAATTCAGCTCCAGGAGAATCAATTCAGATCCAGGATCATCAACTCAGCCCCAGGGGCATCAACTCAGCCCTGGGAGCACCAGTTCAGCCCCAGGGGCATCAATTCAGCCCCAGGGGCATCAGCTCAGCCCCTCCTACCCCAGAGCTGGGTCCAGCACAGCCCAGGCCAGCAGGAGCTGGGGATGATATCAGACACTGCAGACACCCCAAAGTCACTCCAGACACAACTCCTGGCACCCCAAAGTCACTCCAGACACCCCATGTGACGCCCCAAAGTCACTCCAGATGCCACATCTGACACCCCAAAGTCACTCCAGACACCCCATCTGACACCCTGAAGTTCCCTGGAGCCGTTCCTGTCCCAGGGCACTCAGGGCCCGGCTCACCCCGGGATCAGAGGGGATTCATGGGTTCTGCCTCCCCCTCCAGCTCCCGTTTGGAATCAGAGCTGGAGCAGGAGCTGAGTGAGCTGCAGGAGGAGGGGAAACCACGGCAGCTTCTCCTGGATGCTCCATGTGTGCAGTGAGGGCAACCACGGAGCTGGACTGGAGATTCATCCACAGGAATCCCAGATCCCGGGCAGGCCCCCAGCCTGGTAATGATCAGCATTGACTCAATGAACCAGAAGGCATAAAAGACACTTTGTTATTAGAAATCCACAGTTCTTACAGAAACAGTGGTGGACCTGAATGGTCTCAAAGTGAAAACCTCTCACACACTATTGGTGGTATGAATAACACACTCTAGAGAACCATATCTATAAACATTTTATAAAAATGAGTTCAGCAGTGACGTAGAGATGTCCCAGATGGAGCAGCACAATTCAGTGGGTCAGGAGCCCCTTTTAACCCTGTTTTTTGTCCCTTTGGATTGGTTTCTCCTTGGATCCTTCATTTGCATGAAGGTTTAAGGCCTTCATTGGCCATTACAGCATTCTCCAGGCTGGCTTATTTCCCTTGGAGAGTGCTGCACTTTACTGAGGTGTCACTGTGATATTTTGTGAAAAATCCCTTTGCCCAGGATTTTCTCCTGGGAAGCTGATAGGCCTCAGAAATGAAATGTAAACAATAATTATCTGATTGCGTGGAATGTGGTTTGGAGATTTTTTTACCAACAGGTGCGTCTTTGATTGGTTCCATGTGAATTGTTTTTAATTAATGACCAATCCCAGTCCAGCTGTGTCAGACTCTGAGGAGTCAGACATGAGTTTTTCATTATCATTCTTGTCTAGGCTTCTGATGTCTCCTTTCTCTTTTTTTAGTAGAGTTTTAGTCTAGCATATAATATGATATGATGTGATGTAATGTAGTGTAATATAATGTAATGTAACGTAATATAACGTAATGTAATGTAATGTAATGTAATATAATATAATATAATATAATATAATATAATATAATATAATATAATATAATATAAATCAGTCTTCTGAGAACATGGAGCCAAATTCTCATCTCTCACCTCATCCTGGGGACCTCACACCACCACAACTGATTGGTCCCAGAGTGAAAACCTCTCACACACTATTGCTGTAACACACTCTAGAGAACCACATCTATAAACAATGGTTACAGAAAGAGAGATAGTAATTGTTAGAAATCTTCTCCTCTGAGGTTCCCACAGCTTCTACACAGCTTCCCAGGATTTTTCTGGGAAAGTCTGTGCCTGCTGCCACACAAAGCTGCCCCTCCATGCTCTGCTTCCCCTCTCAGCTCTGAGCTGAACCTTTTCTCTCAAGAACTCTTCAATATGAGCAGATTTCCATTAAAGAGATGAGCCTGGCATCCGTGGCACTGTTCTTTCTTTGGCTCAGAGGTCACAGAATTCAATTAAAAGCTGCCCAGCGCTGCAGGAGGGAGCTGGGCTGTGCTCAGAGAGCTCCAAGGTGCCTCTGACATCCTTTAGGTGTGCAGAGAAGGGGAACGTGGCCACCCCCGGCATATTCCAGCAGCCACATTCCCAATGAATGCATTCCCAACACCCTGTCCTGAAGGGACATTTCCTTCCCCCAGGGCTGCAGGAGAGTGTGACCTCCTGATTTATACCTAGAATTTTGTGTTTTCCACTGTTCCTGCTCCTCACTCCATGGAAGAGTTGAGGCTTTTTTGTTTTTCACTTTGAGCGTGAGGCCCATTTGCATTTTCAGAGCTGAAAATAAATCAGTTTGGATGGATTTTTTTTCCCCTCTCTGGCCTGAGCCCCTGAGTAGAGAGCTCTGGTAGCTCAAAACTTCTGAAATTGCCTTGAAAATGAGGCCAGAACTAACGTGGAACAGCAAACCCCCCGGGAGGAAAATGTGACATTAATTTGTGGTTGCGTCACACTCTGATTTCATCACTGCAGGGTTTGGGAGGGGTGGGGAGTTAAAATGAAATAGTGGATGTAAAACTTGGCCTCTGCATCGTGGATTCAAGGGCAAGAGCAAATCATCTCCCAGCCACTGCCACTGCCAGCCCTGTGGTTGTCATGCGGGAGGCAAATCAACCTCAGCTCCATTCAGCACTAAATAAATTTTCTCTTTGAGAGGCTCAGCCAAAGTCTGGGGAGATCTGGGGTTGTCTGGGCTGGTGCTTTCAGTTTAATGCTTGTCAAATCCTGAAGTTAATCAAGGATTATGTGGTTCTGACCCCTGAACCCCAGCCCTGCCCACAAATATCTCTGCAATGAGGGTGTCTTGGCCATGGAAGTCGGGTGGATTGATGGGAAATGGGTTAAATTAAAATCAAAATAAAAACAGTGCATCAAAGTAAAATAACCTTAAAATTCCAGAATGGTTTGGGTTGGGAGGGAATTTAAATCCCACCCAGTGCCAGGGCAGGGACAACTCCCACTGTCCCAGGGTGCTCCAGCCTGACCTTGGGCATTCCAGGGATCCAGGGGCAGCCCCAGCTGCTCTAGGAATTCCACCCCACCCTCACAGGGAACAATTCCTGCCCAACATCCATCCATCCCTGCCCTCTGGCAGTGGGAGCCATTCCCTGTGTCCTGTCCCTCCATCCCTTGTCCCCCATCCCTCCATTCCTTGTCCCCAGTCCCTCTCCAGCTCTCCTGGAGCGCCTTCAGGCCGTGCCAGGGGCTCTGAGCTCTCCCTGGAGCTTTCTCTTCCCCCTTGGGCACTGCCAGGGATCCAGGGGCAGCCCCAGCTCCCTGGGACTTCCATCCCAGCCTCAGAGGGAGGAATTCCTTCCCAATATCCCACATAACCCTGCCCTTCAATGTTCAAACCCATTCTCCCCGTTCCTGTCCCCCTGTCCAAGGTCTCTCTCCCCCTCTCCTGTCACTCCTTCAGGCCACAATTACATCACCTCCCCCTTCTCTCCTCAGGCTGAACATTCCCAGTCCATCCTCTGGATGAAGCGTTTGGAATGGTTCCCGATTCCCTCTGACTTTGAACGAGTCAAAGAGAGAGTGAGAACTGGGAATGATTCCTCTGGAGCAGGGATTGCCAGACAACCCCCAGCCTTCCTCAGCTCCTGACTAAGCAGCTGAATTGATGATTTTTTTTCCTTCTCACAGATTTTTCCCATTTTTCTCAGCCCAGCTGCTGTGTCTGCTCTCTTTAGCAGTGTGAAAAATGTGTATTTTATGATGGGCTTTTCACAAATATTAAAATGAATATTATATGTGTTATGTTAGGAAGTTATGCTGAGTTAATTTTCTTAAGTAGTGTGTTAAATATAGTTTCAGGTTATAACAAAATGTTAAAATAGAAACTATGCTATGTAAGATACTTTTATAAAAAAAGGACTCGCAGTGAGATAGTAGTCATAGGACACCTAAATCCTTCAGAGAAAGGGAATTTATTGCTTCATTATCAGGAGAAATGAACTTCTTCCCATCTTGCTCAGCACTGAGGACACTGTCAGGATTCAGAGGAAGAAGCTGACACTGCCCAGACAGAATCCTGTGTTTGAATGGAATTTATGCATCATGGATGAGGTGTATGAATATGCAACAGGCTGTTGCTTTTAAGGGTTAATCCTCTGTTAATGTGGGTCCTTTTATGGGCTTATTTTGCCCAGAAAGACATACCCAGACTGTAACTCTTTGTTTCTATTGTCTCATATTGTCTTAATCTCAATTGTTCAAATTTTTAATATTCTAATTATATTACTGCTTTTATAACTACTAAACTTTTAAAATTTTAAAACCAAATGACTGGCATTTTTCACAGCAGGACCCAGTACAGGGATTCCCCAGCCCAGGCAGGGCCCAGCCTGTGGAGCTGCAGCTCAGGGTGGAAATCAGCAGGGCTGAGGACAGGGCTGGGTTTGGGGAGGGGGTTTGGGAGCCCTGACCTTCAGCCTCTCCTCAAGGAGTGCAGATTGAGCGAGCCCGGGCTCCTGGAGCTCTGCCTCCTTCCATGTCACTGTCACATTTTCTGAAAAACCCCTTTGCCAGGATTTCTTCTCCTGGGAAGATGAGAAGCCTCAGAGAAAAAATAATATTATCTCATTTGCTTCTCCCTGTTTTGCTGCTTTGGAATGTGACTGGAGATTGTTTACCAGCAGGTGCATGTTTGATTGGTTCCATGTGAATTGTTTTTAATTAATGACCAATCACAGCCAGCTGTGTCAGACTCTGAGGGGTCAGTCATGAATTTTTCATTAGCATTTTTCGTAGCCTTCTGTCTGTATGCTTTCTCTATTATTTAGCATAGTTTTAGTATAGCATAATATGATATAATATAATATAATATAATATAATATAATATAATATAATATAATATAATATAATATAATATAATATGCAATAAATAATATATAATATATAATATATAATATATAATATATAATATATAATATATAATATATAATATAATATATAATATATAATATATAATATATATATTATATATATTATATTGTATATTATATATTATATATTATATTATATATTGTATATTATATATTATATAATATATATTGTATATTATATATTATATATTATATATTATATATTATATATTATATATTATATATTATATATTATATATTATATATTATATATTATATATTATATATTATATATTATATTATATAATATATATTATATAATGTAATGTAATGTAACAATATATTCTATAATATTTTATATATCAAATAATAATATGTATTATATAAAATATATATTATATCATGTAATATAATTATATATTACATTACATTACATTGCATTATATATTAGCCTTCTAAGACCATGGAGTCAGATTCACCTCATCCTGAGGACCCCTGCAAATACCACCCTTCCACACAAATATTGACTCGTTAGGGAAATCAGAGCTGATTACATCTCCAAAATCCAGCCAGGCCTTGTCTTTGAAGCAACTCCTAGTCCTGACTTTTCTTTGGACAAGCTTGGAAAAGCTCCAGAAGCTCTTAATTAATTAATTGGCTTCCTTGGAATCTGCAGGGTTCCTTTGTGTCCTGAGCTGAGTTTCTCTCTGGAGCAGCAATAACGTCCTGAAGGGACATTTCCTTCCCCCAGGGCTGCGGGAGCTGTGACCTCCTAAATTATCCTGAGAACTTTGTGCTTTTCACCTGGACTTTTTCACTTCACAGGGGAAGCTGGCACCATTTGGGATCCAAAGCCTGTCCTTGGAGTGATTTTTTTTTTCATATTTATTTTTATTATTTTTATCTTCATTTTTAATTATTTTTATTTTAGTTCTATCTTTATTTTTATGATTTATATTTTTATTTTTCTTTCGAAGTTTTATTTTTATTTCATTTTAAGTATTTTTAATTGAAATTTTATTTTTATTTTATTTTTATTTGTTTTAATTTTTATTTATTTTTATTTATTTTTAATGGTTTTTTTAATTTTAATTTTTCAATTGTGATTTTCCTTTTTTTTTACTTTTATTTTTATTTATTATTATATTTTTATTTTATTTTTATTTTTATTTACCATGTTCTATTTTAATTTTATTTACCTGTAGCTGGAGCAGCCTAAAACACCTGTGTGAGCCTGAGCAGGCAGTTCTTCCACTCAGATGTGATCCTGTATCCTCACATCCTCTAAATCCCCCATTATTATTATTACAAATAAACTTTCTGAGAGGCCATAAATGGGATTTTGTGGCTTCTCCACTCAGCTGGATGCACTGAAGCTCTCTGCTTCCTTCCCAGGCCTTCCACACTCCCTAAGCACCCAAATCCTGGGTTTGCCTGGACTGGCAAAGCTCTGCCTTGCCCAGCAGTGTGCCCAGGTGGCCAAGAGGGCCAATGGCATCCTGGCCAGTGTCAGGAATGGTGTGGCCAGCAGGAGCAGGGAGGTCATTCTTCCCCTGTACTCGGCACTGGTGAGGCCTCACTTGGAGTATTGCATCCAGTTCTGGGCCCTCACTTTAGGAGGGACATCGAGTTACTTGAGCGTGCCCAGAGGAGGGCAACGAGGCTGGTGAGAGGCTTGGAGCACAAGCCGTGTGAGGAACGACTGAGGGAGCTGGGGTTGTTCAGCCTGGAGAAAAGGAGACTCAGCGGCGACCTCATCGCTCTCTACAACTTCCTGAAGGGTGCCTGTGCTGAGCTGGGGTCAGTCTCTCCTGAAGGGTGGCTGTGGTGAGCTGGGGGTTGTTCTCTTTCTCCGGGCAACAACAGCCAGAACAAGAGGACACAGTCTCAAGCTGCGTCAAGGGAGATGCAAGTTAGAATTAAGAAGGAAGTATTTTACAGAAAGAGTGGTCAGATACTGGAATCATCTACCCAGTGAGGTGGTGGAGTCATCATCCCTCGAAGAGTTCAAAAAAAGACTGGATGTGGCACTTGCTGCCATGATCTAGTTGAATTGTTAGAACATGGGTTGGACTTGATGATCTTACAGGTCTCTTCCAGCCTTGAATTTCTGTGATTCTGTGATTCTGTGATTCTGTGAAAACTGGCCTTGGGGCTAAAAAATCCCTTGAAATTATTTGGGGAACATAGATTAAAAATAGAGAATAAGGGTCCTGCAGGCAATGCCCAAATCCCTCAGGGGAAGAATTTTCCTGGCAAATCTTGGAGGATGAAAGCAGCGAGCGCTGGTGTTGTGATTGCGGGGTGCCCCGTGGCAGGAGGAATGATGAATCTGACTCCATGTTCTCAGAAGGCTAATTTATTATTTTATGATACCATATTATACTGAAGAATAATATACTAAGCTATGCTAAAGAATACAGAAAGGATACTTAAGGAATGCTAAAAGATAACAATGAAAACTCGTGACTCTTTCCAGAGTCTGACACAGCTTGGCCCTGATTGGCCAAAGAGTGAAAACAACTCACAGCAGAATCCAATGGAACAATCCCCTGTGGGTAAACAATCTCCAAACACATTCCACATGAGCACAACACAGGAGAAGCAAATGAGGTAAGGATTGTTTTCCTTTTTCTCTGAGGCTTCTCAGCTTCCCAGGAGAAGAATCCTAAGCAAAGGGATTTTTCCAGAAAACGTGAATGCCACACACTGGGGAGATTTACGAGGGCTGGGCTCCTGTGGGATGGGCTTGGGGTAATTATTTATGGGAAATGAAGTTGTGGAGAATTCTTAAAGTCTGACAGAAAGTTTCATTTGTCTCTCAACAATATCTATACTATTCTTGACCATTTCTAAATCAACACTTCTTATCTCAAAATTAATATACAATTGCACACTATGTAAACCTTTTGTCAAGCTTTAAGAATTCCCTACAAATTCATTTACACAGAGTTTATAAATTAATTTCTCACAGTTGTTAACGGCCTGATGAGGTGTTTGATGTTCCTCCTCTGTTATCAGCATGTTCAACACCCACGGCTCTTGTCGTGCTTTGTGCAACTTTCATGCTCCATAAAACGCCTGGTGAGTGATCAGGGGGTAAATCAGGATGGCTGTACAACTCCCTTGGGTTTAAAAAAAACATGGGATAAACTTGTAAAAAAAAAAAATGGGAAAAATTATTTTTTATGTATATTATACTATTTATATTTATATTATTCATTTTATTCATATATTAATTTTAAATTTAAACTAATTAAATTATTAATTTTTAAAAATATTCTAGAAATAATTATTATATTTATATATTTATATGTGTGTTTATATTAATATTATTTATTAATATTTAATTGAGTTTTAATTACTTAAATTATTTATTTAAGAATATTTATATTAATACTTATATTTATATGTCTTTTATTCCATTAAAAAATTATGGAACCATCTTCCTTTGACAGGAGGGGAGAAAGCAGCTGCTTGTTGTTAGAGAAAGGAGTTTGAAATAATAATTAAAAGGAGTAAAGCAGCTTTAATTTCCAGTCAGATTGGAGCACATCAAAATAACAGTAGAACCTGGGATTGCTGTCCCATTGACAAGTGAGGGTTTGTGGTGAGCAACAATCCCTGACTGAGCAGGGCAGGCCCAGTTCAGTCCTCATGGAGAGCAGGAGCGATTCCTCCTGGGAATTACAAATCCACGGAGAGCAGGAGTGATTCCTTCCACGAATTACGAATCCGTGGAGAGCAGGAGCATCTCCTTCCAGGAATTACAAACCCATGGATGAGTGATTTCTCCTGGGAATTACAAATCCATGGACAAGAAATTCCTCCTGGGAATTGCAAATCCATGAATGAGTGATTCCTTCCAGGAATTACAAATCCATGGACAGAGATTCCTTCCAGGAATTACAAATCCATGAATGAGTGATTCTTACCAGGAATTACGAATCCATGGACAAGTGATTCCTTCCAGGAATTACAAATCCATGGAGAGCACGAGTGATTCCTTCTGGGAATTACAGTTCCATGGGGAGCGATTCCTTCCAAGAATTACGAATCCATGGAGAGCAGGAGTGATTTCTTCCAGGAATTACAAATCCATGGACAGCAATCCCTCGTGGGAATTACAAATCCACGGACAAGAGTTTCCTTCCAGGAATTACAAATCCATGGAGAGCAGGAGCGATTCCTTCTGGGCATTACAAAACCATAGACACCAATTCCTCCTGGGAATTACAAATCCAAGGACAGAAATTCTTCCTGGGAATTAAAATCCATGGACAAGTGATTCGTTCCAGGAATTACAAATCCATGGAGAGTGATTCCTTCTGGAAATTACAAATCTGTGGATGAACAATCCTTACCAGTAATTACAAATCCATGGACAAGCGATTCCTTCCAGGAAATACAAACCCAAGGACAGGAATTCCTTCCAGGAATTACAAATCCATGGGTGTTCCAGGAATTACAAATCCATGGAGAGCAGGAGCGATTCCCTCTGGGAGTTACAAACCCATGGACAGGGATTCCCTCCAGGAATTACAAATCCATGGATGAGTGATTTCTCCTGGGAATTACAAATCCATAGAGAGCAGGAGCGCGTCCTTCCAGGATTACACATCCATGGAGGTCCTCATTTGGCCCTGGCAGCGCTAATTTGGGATAATTGGGAATTTGTCACCTTTAAATTCCTCATTGACCAAAGAGCTGCGCAGGGGCCTCCACAGGGGCTGAGCAGTGCAGGGAGCCCTGATCTGAGGTGGCTCAGATCATCACAGCAATTTCATGGCCCAGTGGAACCCACAATTCCTCATTCCTCATCCCTGCTGCTCCTTGGAGTAAATCAATACGGAGCTAATGGCAGGCAGTTGAACTCCGTCCCTAACGGATCGCTGCCCTCTTGGTAAATGGGTACAAATTGACAATCCAGCAGCAGCTGATCATCAAAAAAATAAAAAAAAATAATCTTCTCTGAGGGTTGGTGGGCCCAGAACTGCTGGAAATCCAAGATGTAATTTAGGATTATTGTTTGGTGTAAATGTTTGGGATGGATTTTATTTTCCCCCCCAATGGATTTGTTAAAGGAGCTTTTGGATGTGGAACTCAAGGCTCTGGTCTGGTTAAAAAGGTGGGATTTGGGCAAAGGTTGGGTTTGATCTTGGAAGTTTTTTCCTCCAAGCATCAATGGGAAGAGTTTTAATGCAAGTTAAGGAGTTTAAATGCAAGACAAGGGTTTCTAATAATGAAAATATAAAGCTGTGGAAGGCTGTCTGGATCCAGGAGAAGGGAAGGGAAAGGATTCTTGGGGTGCCCAAGGAGACACCAGGAAAAAAGGCAAAAAAAAAAAAATCAGGTCTAAATGCTGAAGTCCATCAGTGCTTCAATAATTTGGGTAAATATAATCCTGAGAAAGTAAGAAATAATTTGCTTTAATTCCTGGCTATAATTTGATTTTTCAGCATTTCCATCCAGCAATTTCTGTGTTCAGCTGCTCCTGCCAGGGTTTGATTCTCTGTTCTCCCCTTTGCCCTGTAAACACACAGAAATACACCGAGCCTTTGTTCGGAACATGTTGTTTTATAAATATCTCTATGGATTCACCAGCGTTTCCAGGAGGCTCAAATTAGCAGATCAATGGATGCAGAGCTGAAATTCTGCTGTGCTGTCTCAGAGTTCAGAGCTGGCAGCAAAAACTGCCAGCCAAGTTTGGGACTGAGGGGATATTTCAGAGACACTGCCCAGTTTGGGGGATTTCACCTGGAGCAGGAATGGAGCTGTCCCAGGTCAAATATTCCCCACTGCAGGGAATTTGTTCTCCTTTTCAAATTCTTTTTGGAATGAAAAATGCTGGGGGAAGTTGTCTCATTTGTCCACCTCTCCAAATCCTGCTGTTTCCTCATGCAAACAAAGCCTGGCTTTGTACTTTCGCCTCTTCCAGAGGAACTGCTCAATCTCTTTAATGAAAAAATAAGGGGGAAAAAGCCAACAAAGTGACAAAATTCCCAGTGATTTCTGTGGCTTGCTGCCACCAGCACTTGCACCAATCCATCCCAAAGGTTCAGCTCATCCTTGAGGCTCGCTCTCCATCCCCTGCCAAGCAGGAATGATTTTTCCCTGCTTTTCTGCAGACAAAGCTGTCTGTGCAGCAGATTTGGGATGGCTGAGCTGGCATTGGCAAAATGGGAATTTTGGATGCACGTGGTTTCTCCAGACTGTGTTTGGTGACACCCACTTTAGTTTCATTAACATTTGATGGTTTGTGCTGTAATGAAAAGGTTGTCAGAACCTGAACCTCACTTTTTCCTGCTGGAATCTCAAGTTTTCACTCAATGGAGATTTGCAGGTGGATATTTAGCCAACAATTGAATTTATAGTGATGATGATGTAAAAGAATTTAAAGGGGGGAGGAGGGTGTGATTTCACAGGCTGAGCATGTGCTGGGTCAGCTTTGCCTGGGGATTGGACAAATCCCAGATGGGCTGTGAAGAGAGGGGAGAACTCTGGGAGATCTGCTCTGAGTGTTGGACAGCAGCTGTTTTTCCAGGCTTGTGAGATGTGCTTTGGGGTGTGTGTTCAATTCCCATCTGTCAGAGCTGGGGCAGTTCTCCTCTGTTCATTGGGCAGTTTTTCTTTATCTCTTCCACACCCAATCCTGCCTCCAGAAGGTCTCTTTTGTTCATGGGCCATTAATTATTAATTATCTCCCGTCCATGGCCAGTGAGTGTCCCTGCGTGGCTGATACAATTCCATCATCCCATGGGGAGATGCTCCACCCAGGGGGAGGAGCCAAGCATTCCTACCTGGATACAATCTGAGGTTTCAAACATTCCTACCTGGATACAATCTGAGGTTTCAAACATTCCTACCTGGATACAATCTGAGCTTTGGGACACCCCAGCAGCCTTTGCCCCCTGCATTGCCAGAGGAGCAGCTTTCTGCTGCCCTGCATTGCCAGAGGGAGCCCAGGCCCATCTGCAGCAGCCCTGGAGCTGCAGAGGAAAACTCCCCCCTTGTGCAGGATCCCTGCTGCAGCAGAACCACAGCTGGCACTGCAGGAGGGCTGAGCCCCCATGGGATGGGGCTGGGACACCGCCCTGACACACAGGGGACAGGGCATGGTCTCACTCTGGCAGTGCTTTGTTTTCTTTTTTTTGTACTATTACATTCGTATTTTTAATTTTCCTAGTAAAGAACTGTTATTCCTACTCCCGTATCTTTGCCTGAGAGCTGTCAGACATCTTTTCATGAAAAATCCTTTCCTTAGGATTTTTCCTCCTGAGAAGCTGGGAGGCCTCAGGAACAAAATGTAAACAATGGTTATCTGCTGCTGTGGAATGCAACAGGTGCATCTGTGATTGGTCTCATGGGGTTGTTTCTAATTAATGGCCAATCACGGTCAGCTGGCTTGGACTCTCTGTCCCAGCCACAAGCCTTTGTTATCATTCCTTCTTTTCTATTCTTAGCCAGCCTTCTGATGAAATCCTTTCTTCTATTATTTTAGTGTAGTTTTAATGTAATATATATCATAAAATAATAAATCAAGCCTTCTGAAACATGGAGTCAGATCCTTGTCTCTTCCCTCATCTTAAGACCCCTGTGAACACCATCACAGAGAGCCCCTTAATTTCAAATTTATAATAATTCATAAGGAGGGGGTTTGCATTTTCCATTTCAGGGGAGGCTCCTGCCTTCCTTAGCAGACACCTGGCTTTTTAAACCAGGACACTGCTGGACTCCTCTCAAGCCCAAACCCTCCCTGCACTCCCCATCCCTTCCTCAGAGCACAGCTGCTGTCACTCAGCTCTCCTCAGCCTTCAAATCCCATCAGGAGCACCCAAAATTAGGGCAGAGCTCTGTGCTGTCCTATTAATGGGCTGGAACTTTTGGGGTCCCTTCCCTGCCAGTCTCAAACCTCTCTGTGGGTGTAGCAGCCAAGGGTCAGTGCCCAAATCCCTGCAGATTGAGGAATCTGGGAGAAAAGTCATTGCCTGGGGGTGTGCCAGGTTATTTTGGTTGAAAACTGGAGGTTCCTGGGTGTGAGAGGCCCCACAGGGTTGGGTGTGGCTCTGACCTTGCTGTGGTTTATCAGTGAGGAATTGAATAATTGCAGCTCGTTAATAAATAAAGTTTATCACTCGTGACTCCTGCTAATTTGGAGATTCTGACTTCCCAAATCAGCAGGAGAAATTTGGGAAATGGAGAAAATTTTCCAAGTTTCCTGATGAGAACCATGTATGGACAGTAGTGACATCCCTTCCCTTCCCAGGCGTGCCTGCTGCCATCAGCCTGGTCCAGACAATTTCCATAATTTCCATAATTTCCAAAATGAGCTTTTCTCCTCTGTTTTTCCCACTTTTCCTCCCAAGCCTTCCCATCTCTTCAGAGCTGTCACTTCTAATCCAATCCCCTGCAGTGTTTATTTTCAGCGCGGTAAATATTTATCATATTTATATGGTGCACACAAGGAAGCTGCAGCAGGAAGGGAGCCTGAAGGGAGCAGGAAGGGAAATATTTAGGTGGGGACTGGATGTGTAAAGATTTAATGAACACACAAAATTTGGAATAATTTCTCTCACAGCAAGAGAAATTCAAGTGCACAGCCAGATCAAAACACTTTTATTTGGTAGGACCCCACCCTGCTCAGAGGGAAAATGAAGTTCAGTCCCTGCTTAGAGCATTCCAAAGGTAAATGTTGATTTTTGCCCTGCAGGCCTCGCTGTTATTTCTGGAATTTATCGCACAGCTGATTCATGAACTTTAAAATACTTTTGTGTGTATTTCAGAATTAATATTTGGCTGTTGGTGGTTGACTCCTAATTAAAATGTTGTCTCTAAATGCCATTAAGGATATTAATAATTAAAGGAACAGCTGGAGTTGCAGTGTAATGAGTTACAGCAAGGATTTGGCTGCAATGCAGAACGAAGAAAATTCTGCGGAGGGGGATCCCTGATTGGTATTTTATTCAGAATTCACTTCCATCTCTATGCACAAAGCTGAATATTTCAGTTCATGCAACCCTGACATCAGCAGGGATTTTCCCCTGTTTTGAGAGAAGGAAAAACCGGTTTTATTGGAGAATAAAAAGTGGTTTAGAAGGTCAGGCTGTGACAATGTGATGTCATTTGTCCTTTGGGTGGGGACACAGCCGCTGGTGCCATCACTGCTGTCCCTGCAGGGCTGCCAGGGGATGAGGGGGAGATAAAACTGGGCTAAATTAAAGGCTGGGCCCACACTGAGCCCCTGCTCCAACTGGAGAAATTTCAATTTAAACCTGAAAAACCTCAGGCTGTGCTCAAGGGCAGAGAAATGCTGAGCCCTGGGAAAATCAGGGAGGGGAATCAGGGAACTCCCAGGGGTTTGGGATGGAGGGCACCTTAAAGATCACCTAGTTCCTATCCCCAGATTAAAACCAAATCTGATTTCCCTAAATCAGGCAGTTTTAGGGAACTGGAATGATATTAGCAGTCAGTGGTTTGGATTTGTAAACCTCTGTCTCCACCAGCAGAGAGTGATGCTAAATGGGATATTTCTCATGGGATATTTCTCATTTTCCAGCCAAGGCAAAGTGCCTGAAATTCAGGAATTGGCTGATTTCCACTCACACCCCTGGATGCCATGGACACACGTGGAATTCTGCACCAGGGCTGGTCCAGGCCCTGAGTTCTGCCCTCCCTGTGCCTGGGGGCTCTGGCAGGACACAGGGGCCTGTCTGTGAGGAACACGGGGTCCCACTCACATGTGAGCCCAGGAGGCAGTTCTGGGTGTGTGAATGTGAGACAACTGCTCACTTTGAAAATATAAAAAGTCTTATTAAACCTTAAAAAAATACAGTAAAGAACTACATGAGGAAAAAGCTGCAGCGCTGGGAACTGCCCTCGTGCAGACCACATGACTGGTTCATCTTCAGGATGGATGCTCAGTCTTTTACACCCCTGGGGGCTGCACCAGCCAGCCCTGGCCCCTCCCAAAGTCTGTCACTCAGCTCTTCTGTGCCATTTATCAGTGGAAACTGCTTTGTAACTGGATTGGAGGGCAGGTGTTGTCTGCCACACCCCCTAAGCACCCCCAAGCTTTTCCATTCCCACCTGCCTCAGGTAAGGGACACGTGTGCACACCTTCTTTTTGTCTCCATCATGTTTTCTAGAAAAATCCCTTTGTCAGGATTTCTCTCCTGGGAAGCTGAGAAGCCTCAAAGAAAAATGAAAACAATAATTATCTGATTTGCTTCGCCTGTGTTTTGCTGCTTTGGAATGTGGTTTGGACATTGTTTACCAACAGGTGATTGTTTCATTGGTTTCTGTGAATTGTTTTTACTTAATGACCAATCACTCTCCAGCTGTGTTGGTGCTCTGGAAAGAGTCACGAGTTTTTCATTATTAGCTTTTAACCTTCTGTCTGTAACCTTTCTCTATTCTTTAGTGTAGTTTAGTATAGCATTCTTTAATATAATATAGATATATTAAGATATATTTTAATATATTAAGATAGATAGATTTTATATTATATAGACAATATATTAAGATATAAATATAATTTATCATAAAATATATATTATATAGACAATATATTAAGATATAAATATAATTTATCATAAAATAATAAATTAACCTTCTGAGAACATGGAGTCAGATTCTCATTTCCTCCTCCATCTGGGGAACCCCGAAAATCCCACACTTTGTACCTGTCCCAGACACCCCAGGCTGTCTGATGGTCACAGTATGGGGGGGAAAGGGAACTATGGGGAGAACAGAGGACATCTAAACTACAATAACATAACTATACATCACAAAAGTTTTTATTGATATTCACACAATAGTTATCTTTTAATTGTGATAGCAATAATCTCATTATCCATCTGTAACAGGAGTCAATCCCAGCCTGTTCCCATCCCATAGATTCCCTTCCATCAGGCAAAGGCTGCAGTGGCTCTGTGACTGTGCCTGGCTGGGTGAGGTTTGCAGCCAAATCGCTGCCAATTAACCAGCCCTGTTCAATGGGATGTTGGGAAACATTTCAATTGTCGGCTTGCCTTTGATTAATGCAGAAAACAAAGCAAACACTAGGGCAGAGCATTCCTGCTGGGTTTGCCTGGCTGATTTTTCATCCATCTCCCCTGGAATCAAGTGCCATAAATTTTCTAAGGAGGTAATTGGAGTGTGTTTCCATTTAATCCTGCCATGATTTTTAACCTTGACATGAAGTTTCTTGATGATGCTCCCTCCCCTACACACTTTTTTTTCTCCTGTTGGTTTTTCTTAATTGCTTGTCTTGGCAGCAGGACATTTCAGCTGTCCCAGTGTAATCTCCAATTCCCTCTGGGAACGTTCCAGCAGAGCTTTCTGCAGAGTCAGCCTTTCTGAAAATAAAGCAGATCCCGAGGTTAACACGAGAGGAGCATGCCTGGAGGTCACATTGGAAGGGGTTTTTTTTGTTCTCAGCATGTAGGAAGGACAAGTTTGCCTTGAAATCCCTGTGTGCCTTGAAAAGGAAATTATTTTAAAGAATCGTTTGGTTGTTTGAGTCTAATTTTTGTTTCTAGAGTTATAATAGGGGATAGTAATAATAGTGATAGAGATAATAATAATAACCTTGTGGAATAATCAAAGGTTTCACCTTAAATCCTGAATTTAATGTGAAGAATAAATGGTTTTATCCTATTTGGAGATATTAAATCACTCTTCCTTGTAAAAATAATCCAGTTATAAAGGTGAGCTGTGTTTAAAAAGGAGCAGAGGGTGACCCAGCCCTGAGCAGCACCAACATCCCCAGCTCTGACACCAAACACAATAAAATTCACAGAGATGAATCCTTTGAGATGAAGCAGCTTCTGTGCCAGGGCCCTCATCAGCCAGGCTGCTTTGAGATGTTGATAAAGAGATTTCAGGGATTGGATTGAAGCTGGGAATGTTTTGTGGAGCAGCCTGAGGTGTGGGCAGGGCCCTTCTCCCTGCAGGCAAGTCCTCCTGGGCAGGTTCAGAGCTCAGCACTGTTTGTCACAGAGGCACCTGAGAGGGAAGAGAAGTTACCCAGAGCACGGGGAATTAACTCCAGCCTGTCCCCACTCCTGCTGCAGGGCTGGGGAACCCTTGGGGTGTGGCAGTTCGGGGGACACAGTCTTAAGTTCGAGGACACAGTCTCAAGCTACCTCAGGGAAAGTGTAGGTTGGATATTGGGAAGAAATTTTCACCAAAAGAATAATAAAGTACTGGAATGCTCTTCCCAGGGATGTGGTAGAATCACCATCTATGGATGTGTTTAAAAAAAGCCTGGACATGGCACTGGGTGCTACAGTTGAGGTGTCAGGGCACAGGTTGGACTCGATGATCTCAGAGGTCTTTTCCAACCTCATCATTCTGTGATTCCTGGGCATCAGCTCTCCTCCCACTGAGATTTGCCACAGGACACTGTGGAGATCCAGAGCTGCAGTGGGATAGGTGTTTATTGCCAATAATGAGCATTGGTCAGTGTGGGAGAGGCAATTTCACCTCCCAGGGCCTGAGGGAGCCCACAGGAAAGGTGGAGAGGGAAGATTGGAAGGGATGGAGGGACAGGAGATGGGAAAGAGCTTCAAATGGGGAGAGGGGAAGGAATTCCTGACTGTCTGGGTGAGGAGGGAATTCCCAGAGCAGCTGGGAAAAACTGTGGTATTTTCAGGGTCCCCTGGACAGAGGAGGAAATGATGAATCTGACTCCATGTTCTTAGAAGGCTAATTTATTTTATGTACTTATATTATAGAATACTATACTAAAACAATACTAAAGAATAGAGAAAGGATATTTACAGAAGGCTTTACAAGATACTAATGAAAAACTTGTGACTCCAGAGTCTGACACAGCTGGACAGTGATTGGCCATTAAGTAAAAACAATTCACATGAAACCAATCAATCAATCACCTGTTGGATAAACAACCTCCAATCACATTCCAAAGCAGCAAAACACAGGAGAAGCAATCAGGAAATTATTGTTTTCATTTTTCTCTGAGGCTTCTCCACTTCCCAGGAGAAGAAATCCTGGGGAAGGGATTTTTCCAGAAAAGATGACAGTGACAAAAAACGCCAATCACTTGTTTTGAAATTTTAAAAGTTTTATAGTAATAAAATGGTTATAAAAATAGTAACACAAATTAGACCAACAAGAATTTGGATGATCAGAGAAAGAACAATAAAGGACAATAAAAAAGCAAAGAATTACAAATGTTTGGATGCTTTCCCAAAAAAAGCACACCCACTAACAAAGGGTTGACTCTTAAAAGCAACAGCCTGCTGTATATTCATATATCTCACACATGATGCAGAAATTCTCTTCAAACAAAGGTTGTTCTCTGGTTATTGTCAACTCCTCAACCCCCTTAATCTTCCTCAGTGTCTGGAAGGAGCTGGAAGAGAGTTGGTCTTTTCCGATAAGGGGGCAATAATTCTTCTCTTGGGGATTCAGGTGTCTTGTTGCTGTTATCTCTGTGCAAAGAATTTATTGATTATCTCATCCCTTTCTTGAGCTAGTTAAAAAAATATCTTACATTGCATAGTTTCTATTTTACCATTATGTTATAACCCAAAACTCTATTTACCACACTACTTAAAAAATACTAATTAATGCAACACAACACATCCAGTATTCCTTTTAACATCTGCAAAGAGCCAATTGTGTCATATGCACTTTTCACACCCTGCCCAGCTCTGCAGAGGTTTTTGAGGAGCAGATTGAACATTTCCCTGGAATGTCCAGATCTTTGCAGGATTTTTGGCTTCAGGCTCCTTTGAGGGCTGTGACTGGCTCAGGGCTGACAAATCCAATATTTCCAACCCATCTGCCTTCCCAGGGAGCCTGGTGTGTTCCACCTGCCAGGGAAGGTGTGAGGCTTCCTGGGGAACCTCTGATCCAGGGGTGTCCTTGCTGGAGCAGCCCCCCAGCCCCAAGAATGTTCAGCTGCTCCTTCCCCTTGTCCTCACGATGTAACAGCAAAAACGTGCAGGGGAGTTTGTGAAATTGAGCTTGGGCAAGCTGGGAAATCGATTCTGGGCTTAAATGAGACTTGTTATTAAAATGAAGTTGGTGTGTGCAGCCCTGCATGGGAATAAATTCAATCAATAATTTAAACAATAGGGTTTTTTGGGTGGGAGACAACTGGGAAAATGGAGCTGCTGCTGCTGCTGCTGCTGCTGCTGCTGCTGCTGCTGCTGCTGCTGCTGCTGCTGGTTTGGTGCTGGGCTGTGTTTGGGAGGATCTCACCCTGCACAGGCTGGCAGACCTGGGCTGGAGTAATTCAACTAATAATTTAAACAATGGCATTTTTTGGGTGGGAGACAACTGGGATCAATGGAGCTGCTGCTGCTGCTTGGGAGGATCCAGTCCTGCACAAGCTCTCAGACCTGGATTGGAATAATCCAGTAAATAATTTAAACAATGGGATTTTGGGGGATCAGGGCCAATTGGGAACAATGGAGCTGCTGCTGGTTTGGTGCTGGGCTGTGTTTGGGAGGATCCAGTCCTGCACAGGCTGTCAGGTCTGGACTGGAGTAATTCAATCAATAATTTAAACAATGGCAATTTTTGGGTGGGAGACAACTGGGAACAATGGAGCTCCTGCTCGTTTGACACTGGGCTGTGTTTGGGAGGATCTCACCCTGCACAGGCTGTCATACCTGGGCTGGAATAATTCAGTAAATAATTTAAACAATGGGATTTTGGGGGGATCAGAGACAATCAGGAATGATGGAGCTGTTGCTGCTTTGACCCTGGGAGGATCCAGTCCCACCCAGGCTGCTCCTGGGGATGATTCCCAGTCTGCATAAGGGCTGGAATGAGCAGGGAAGAGCAGATAAAGCTGGGCTTAGGCTTGGGCATCCCTCAGCAGTGATTCATCCCCATGGGCTGAGCCCATCTGACAAGGAGAGGTCACCACAAGGGTCCCCCTGAGCTGGGCTTGGGGCCCCCAGGGCTGGCTCCCTGCAGGGCAGGATAAATCCCTCCTCAGGGATGGTTCCCTGCCTGGGCCAGGTGGTGAAACTCACAGCTTTGCTTTGCCAGGAGTTCCCTCTGCAGGCTCCCCTCACTGCAGATCAAAAGGATTCCTCGTTGTGTGTTTTAATTTAAATACAGCAATAATAAAATCGTTCTTGAACTCACAATATTTACTGGTGCCTGCAGATATGATCAGCTCCCAATATTTCCCCGACATCACACCAAAAAAATCCATCCTTGCACTGGGGTCACTGCTTGGAAAACAAAGCTAGTGCTGGGGTCTTGCTTTTCCTTTTCCTTTTCCTTTTCCTTTTCCTTTTCCTTTTCCTTTTCCTTTTCCTTTTCCTTTTCCTTTTCCTTTTCCTTTTCCTTTTCCTTTTCCTTTTCCTTTTCCTTTTCCTTTTCCTTTTCCTTCTCCTTCTCCTTCTCCTTCTCCTTCTCCTTCTCCTTCTCCTTCTCCTTCTCCTTCTCCTTTCCCTCCCAAACCTTCCCCCTCTCCCAACCAAAGCCTCACTGCACCTTTTGGGTGGATTTTAGGCATTTTTAGAGCATCTCCAGAAACCTTTCCAGGCATTTCTCTCGTCCCAGAGCTGCTGGTGCTGAAATCCCCCTCAGGGCTGTGTGAGGATGGCTGGAGAGGCTCCCCAGGGCCCTGGGCAGGTCAGCAATTCCCAGAAAAGCTGAGTTTATGGAAAAGTCTCCGGAGCACAGCACCAGGCACAGCCCAGCTCAGCACCTCTGTCCCCCCAGGCCCTTAAAGGGATTTACAGAGGTTGGTTCATGGGAGCAGCTGTGAGTGAGAGCCAGAGACACTGAGCAGCCAGGGCCTGCTCCTGCCCAAACTCACTCACAGGCCTGAAATCCACGGAAAACCTCAAATTCACACAGCCCCAAATTCACTCACAGGCCTGAAATCCATGTAAAACCTCAAATTCACACAGCCCCAAACTCACTCACAGGCCTGAAATCCACGGAAAACCTCAAATTCACACAGCCCCAGATTCACTCACAGGCCTGAAATCCATGGAAAACCTCAAATTCACACAGCCTCAAATTCACTCACAGGCCTGAAATTCACACACAATCCCAAATTCACACATAATCCCAAACTCACACACAACCCCAAACTCACATACAGCCCCAAATTCACACACAGTCCCAAATTCACTCACAGGCCTGAAATTCATGCGCAACCCCAAATTCACACAACCCCAAATTCAAAAAATCCCAAATTCAAACACAGTTCCAAATTCACACACAACCCAAATTCACACACAGTCTCAAACTCACACACAGTCCCAAATTCACACAACCCCAAATTCATGAGCAATCCCAAATTCAACACCATTCCAAATTCAGACACAGCCCCAAACTCACAAACAATCCCAAATTCGTATGCAATCTCAAATTTATACACAACCCCAAATTCACAAAATCCCAAATCACAAACAATCCCACATTCACACACAATCCCAAATTCACACAATCCCAAATTCACACACAGTCCCAAATTCACACACAGTCCCAAATTCACACAATCCTAAATCCACATACAATCCCACATTCACTCTTTTCCTGTCCTCAGTTTAAACCCTCCAAACATGAGTTTAGTTTAAAGTAAATATTCCTTTTTAATTCCCATATTTCTGTGTTTCCCTGAGAAATGCCTGTGGCCCTGGGATGTGCCTTGGTGGGTGGTACAAACCAAATTGAACCCTCCTCATTGTGGTCAGGTATTCAAAAACACCTAAATGATTAAACACCATCATAAATATTCTGATTCATCCAAACACCTTTGATTTGGATTTTGTAAGACTTTAGTATTTTGTTTTTCAGCTAAAATAGGACATTTCTTCTTATTGCTCACAAAATAATCCCCATACACTTCGAATTATTTATTCCTCTTCATGTCCTTTCAAGTTCCTTTCTCAGGAAGGGTTGAATATTTTTCTTTTTCAGGAGTTCTGTCCCCACCTGCTCAAATTCAATACAAATTCCCTGCCTGTCCTTGCAGATTGCATTAAGCAGTCTGGGGCTGATGGACTCTTTAATAAAGTGAGTATCAGAGGCAGATTTGATAAAAGACATGCCACTGCTAACGATGCTTAATGAAAATAAAAGCTTTGGGGTTTGGTGTGCTGCCCATCCAGTTAAGTGGGATTGTATTTATTGGCCATCAGGCAGCTTGGGCAGAAAATGGAATTTTAGTGTTCCAGTAAAAATAGAAAACAGGCTGCGGCTGGGGGACAAACAGGGATTGTCAAGGGCACATAAATCCATGGAATTATTGCCTCTGGCTCCAGCAGGGATGTGGCCAGGCCAGGAGCAATGGATGCTGCAAATATTCCTGCTGCTGCTGCTGCTGAAGGTTTGATGTGGAACAGGATCCTGGTGGTTTCCCCAGTGTTCCTCATCTGATTCTAGGGAAATGGGGATGCTGGACATGGACTTTCCCTGTTCCTGTGAGGCTTTCCTGGCTGTTTGTGGCTGTTCCAGCTGTGTGACACAGGTGCACCTTCATGTCCCTCACCAAAGTACTCCAGAAACCTCAGAGCTTCCTTTGTGTGCTCTGCGCAAATCCCTGCACAAACAGGAATTAAATCCATGTCAACCCATAAATCTGAACCTTTCAAACCCTGGGGCTCTCCAGAACAGAGCAATATTTATGATTTCCAAGAGAAATGTGTCATTCCATGACTTTATTCCCTGAACAGCGACAGCAGAATTCCTTCCCAGTATCCCATCCATCCCTGCCCTCTGGCAGTGGGAGCCATTCCCTGTGTCCTGTCCCTCCATCCTTGTCCCCAGCCCCTCTCCAGCTCTCCTGGAGCCCCTTCAGGCCCTGCAAGGGGCTCTGAGCTCTCTCTGGAGCTTTCCCTGCTCCAGATGAGCATTCCCATCTCTCCCTAGAGCCTTGCCTTCTCCAGGAGAACGTTCCCAGCTCTCCCAGCCCAGCTCCAGCCCTTCCTGGCAGGGATCTGGGTCAGGTGAGGCTGCTCAGGGTGGGTGGATTTGCAGAGCAGAGCCTGGCTGGGGTGTGGGAGGTGCCCTCAGTGACAGCCACAGCTCCGGGAGGATGAGCAGTGCCAGCCTGGATGGCTCCTGTGCCAGCTGGGGTGGCTCCATCCCAAATCCAGCACAGGCAGCACCTCCCACCTCATCTGGGAGCTCCAGAGCCTCAGATTCCCTCTGAGCCTCCCACTCCCTGCCTGGCTGCAGCTCCTGAGGGGGGTTTGTACAAATAATCTGCTCAACCTGTCAAAGCCCATCTGAACAAAAATAACAACGTGAGAGACACCCAAAAACCCCAGCCTGCCTTCCCTGAAAAAACACCATGTGGCAACAGGACACGAAATAAAACGATGTGGACACTGGAACTTCTAAGGTAAAATAAAGGCAAGTTTAATGTGAAAAACGCCAATCACTTGTTTTTAAAATTTTAAAAGTTTAATAGTAATAAAATGGTTATTAAAATAGTAATATAATAGAGTAATAATACTTTGGACAGTTTGGGTTAGGACAATATGACACAATAAAAGCAAAGAGTTAGGGACAGTCTGGGTACCTCTTCTGGGCAAAATAAGCCTGAAAAAGGACCCACATTAACAGGGGATTAACCCTTAAAAACAATAACCTGTTGCATATTCTTACACCTCATCCATGATGCATAAATCCCATTCAAACACAGGATTCTGTCTGGGCAGTGTCAGCTTCTTCCTCTGAATCCTGACAGTGTCCTCAGGGCTGAGCAAGTTGGGCAGAAGTTTGTTTATCTGATAATGAAGCAATAAATTCTCTTTCTCTGAAAGATTCAGGTGTCCTGTGGCTGCTATCTCAGTGCAAGTCCTTTCTTTAAAAAAAGTATCTTACACAGCATAGTTTCTATTTTAACATTTTGTTATAACCTGAAACTATATTTAACACACTACTTAAGAAAATTAACACAGCATAACTTTCTAACATAACACATAATATTCATTTGAATGTTTGTGAAAAGCCAATCATAAAATACACATTTTTCACATTTAATTTCTGACTCTAACATTTATAGACTTTCAAAAATGACAGTGGATTGGAGGGTGACAGTGCCACCTCTCCAATAACGCTGGACAAACCAACAGTCCATCAAATTTCTCCTCCTCCAGAAAAGAATGTAAAACCTTAATTATTTAGAGAAAAGCTGTGAGAAAGCTCATTACAAGAATGTAAACATCAGAAGGCTTAGAAGGACTTAGAGGAACAGGGCAACAACACCAGGAAGAACCTCAGCAGTGGCCAGAAATTCCCTCCTTCCCCAACCCAGAGCAGCTTCCTCACAGGTTTATTTCAGGTGGAGAGAAGCCTATGAATTTTTTAAACCAATATTGAAGCCTCTCTTCTCCTCCTCTGTGCTGTGGGGGGCTCTGCTGATGGGCAGGAGATGGAGATGTGGAAGCGTTGGATTTTTTTCCTCCCCTCTCTTTTCCACTTGGTCATAATTTGGAATGTCTTTCACAAACATCTCATTTTAAATTAGTGATGAGGAGCCCCCACCCCTCTGATTGCAGCGTCTCTAATGATGGCAGTGATTAAGGAAACCACTCCAAACCCGGGTTAGGGCGGCTTTTAAGGCAAGGAAATGGGACATGAATTAGGAATAGGTGGGAAATGTGATCATTCCAGGGAAACTAAACCCGTGGTGGTGGTGAGAATCGGAGCTCTGCTCATTTCTGTCCCCACTCAGGCTGAATTTAAAGAGTTTGGTGTCAGGTTTCATCAGTGAGGGAGGCAAGTCTGGCTGCTGCTTTGTGGTGTCTGGATGGATGCTGAGATTTAGTGATAAATGCACCTGTAAATCCCCCTCCCTGCCCATTCCCAGTGGGCTTTGTCCTGCCCAGACCCACAGGAAGGAAATTCAGGAATTTGGCCCAGGGATGCTCATCCAGACAAATCGTGGCCCAGAAGCTCCAGTGACATCCTGGAAGGTTCAGCTCACCCAGGCTCCTGCTGTGGCCTAAACCCAACCTCTGGACACCCCAAACCTGGAGTCTGGCTGTTTTCCTCCATTTTAACCCACCTGAATTTTGGCCAAAAAAAGGTGCAGTGACTCCACGGGGCTGCCTGAGGTTGCCTGTCCTCATTTGCAGCTCTCTTGCTGTTGTGCTCTGCAGTGGGTCATAAATATTTCAGCATTCTCTTCCATCCGTGCGTGCCTGCAGCACCAGCTGATTGCAGCATGAAAAATTCAAAGTGCAGCAATCCCGGGCTGGGCTGATGGAGACCTGGGCTCCACTGAGGCTCCTCTTCTCACGAGCTGCAGCACCATGGAAACGGCCCCAAATTGTGCCATTGTGCCATTTTTAGGGGAAAATCCATTGTGGAAAGGTTTGGCCAGCCCTAGCAGTGGGGTCACTGCAGATGGAGGAAAAGTGGGGTGAAGGAGGGTGGGAAATTGGAAAATTGGGTTATCCCAGAGAGGTTTTGGATTCCCCATCCCTGGCAGTGCCCAAGGCCAGGCTGGACAGGGCTTGGAGCACCCTGGGATAGTGGGAGCTGTTGGGGCTGGAACTGGATCCTTCAGGGCCCTTCCAACCCAAACCATTCCAGGATTCTGGGGTTCTGTGAATTCAGAGATTGAAAAGAAACAGGAAAAAAGACATTTTTGTTTTCCCTGTGGAGTGAGGGAGGAGGAGGAGTGGAATATTCACTCAAACTAAACAAACCTGTCAATAAATGGCTTTTGGGGGGGCTGAGAGCAGGGAAAGGTGCAGCCCACAGCTGCTGGCCAGCAAATTCCAGCTGATTTGGGGATTTGTTCCTCCTGCAGTGGGAGTGGATGTGGCACTTGGGGACACGGGTGGCACTGCTGGGGGCAGTTGGACTCGATGGACTTTGAGGGCTTTTCCAGCCCCAGTGATTTTATAATTCTCTCTCTTTCCCCCTTTTTGGGGGCTGGGCTCTGCAGAGTCCTTGGAGCTGGGCAGGTTCTTGGTTTCCCATTGCAGGGATCACTTCAGGGGTGCTCAAAGATCGAATCCAGCAAAGCACCAGGTACTGGCTGAGGTGTGGACATCAGAGGGGTAATGAATGTGCTTTGGGGCTGTTCCTGCAAGTCCTTCTTGCTGTTACAGCCTAAAACCACCACCATGGGCCCCTATATGGGATCACTGAGTTACTGAGGCTGGAAAAGCCCTCCAGGGTCAGCAAACCCAGGTTGGGCCAAATCCCACCATGCCCATAACCCACATCCCAACCCAGAGACTCTGACACTGCCCAGGGAAGGGAGGGGGAGGTCCCCCAGAACAGGGATCAAATAAATCAACCCAAAAAAGGGGCTGAGCATCCCCTGTGCAGCCAGAGCAGCCCACAGAGGGCTCTGAGATCTTGGACCTGGGCCAGGGGCAGAGGAGCCCAAATCCTCCCTGTGGACACTCCAAGGTGAATCCTGAGGAACTGAGGCTGGGATGGAGCTCCCAGATTCCAGGGGAGTGAGATGAACATGCTGGGGGTGGGAAATGCTGGGTTCCTGTGCAAATCCAGGCCTTGCTGGCAGCTGCCAGCAATAGGAGCACTGGAATTTGGGAGTCAGCCCCTCCTGTGGCACCATCCCACCAGGGAAAAGGTTTGTGGCCTTGGATCTGGCCACAGGAGCAATGTCCCTTGGGCAGGGGGGGTTTCCTGCTGTTCCCAGGTGTGTTTGGGGAGGGAAGGCCTCCTGAAGGCCTGAATTGTGTCCTGAAGGGAATCGTGTCCCAAAGGGGATCATGTCCTGAAGAGAATCATGTCCTGAAGGGTGTAATTTGTGTCCTGAAGGGAATCATGTCCTGAAGGGAATTGTGTCCCAAAGGGGATCATGTTCTGAAGGGAATGGTGTCCTGGAGGGAATGGTGTCCTGAAGGATATGAATTGTGTCCTGAAGGGAATTGTGTTCCCAAAGGGAATTGTGTTCCCAAAGGGAATTGTGTCCTGAATGGAATGATGTCCTGAAGGGTGTGAATTGTGTCCTGGAGGGAATCATGTCCTGAAGGGAATTGTGTTGTGAAGGGAATTGTGTCCTGAAGGGAATGGTGTCCCAAAGGGGGTGGTGTCCCAGAGGGAATTTTGTCCTGAAGGGAATTGTGTCCTGAAGGATGTGAATTGTGTCCCAGAGGGAATTGTGTCCTGAAGGAAATTCATGTCCTGAAGGGAATGGTGTCCCAAAGGGGATCATGTCCTGTCCCAGTATTTCACTGGCAGACCCCACCACGGGGTTTTTTCATTCTCTGTTAAAACACCTCGTGCTCTGAGCCCCATCACGCTCTGGAGCTGGGCAGGAGGGGTTTTTGGGGTGACCTAATTGAGGAGCACGTTCAGGAATTCTCAGCAGCTCTTTACCGTGCCTTTCCCACCGCTGGGATCCTGGGATTTTCCTCTCCGTGATGGCTGCAAAATGGAACATGGAAAGCACATTACTGCAGAGCACTCCAGGACAGGCAAAAATAGACCCTGATGTGGAGCAGCTCATCCCTGTCTCCATGTAAGAACAGCTGTAACAGGGATGTCTGTGTGGCTGCAGCCCCAAGCAGGCACCTGAGCTCTGTCCTCACGTGTTCTGGCTGGAAATCTCCTCCAGGTTTTCCCAGCACCTCTTTCCCTGCTGGAGGAGCAGCTTTTTTATTCCATTTCTAAATTCCTGCTGAAATTGTGTGGGGTTTGTAATTTCTCCTGTTACCTGGGCTGGGCACTCAGATGTGTTTTGTCCTCCTGGTGCCTTGGCTCAGCCTAGCCCCATGGAACCACTTTCCCTCCCCTAATGGCTCCTGCAGACACATCCATCAATATTTCAGCCTCTACTATTTTGCCCTGAGACCTTCTAAAGGCCGGGGCCACGCTTTTTGTGGAATTATTTATGGATCTCGTGTCAGGAGCAGCCTGTTAATCTCTGCCACTCTCCTGAGGGTGGCTTTGGAGGGATGCAGGGCCTGGAGGAACGCTGGGGCCTCCTGTGTGCTCAGCCCCAGAGGAGGCTGGAAGCATCCAGCAGTGCCATACTGGGGAAATTATCATTAAAGGGATGATTAATGGCACTTCTCAGCCGTTATTAAAGAAATTGAAGTGGCTGAGGTTCACATTTCAGCACAGGGTGGGTTCTTGGGGTGTCTGTGCTGGGCCAGGAGCTGCTTGATGATCCTGGCGGGTCCTTTCCAGCCCAGGATATTCCATGATTCCCTGGTTACTGATATTATTGTTACTGACATTATTATTAGTGATAGTAATTATTAATACTGATATTGTTTCTGATGTTACCAGCACAGGCTGGCGTGGTTAGAACCATTTTTTGGCAGCATTTTTTTGGAACCATTTTTTAGCAGCATTTTTTGGGGACCGTGAAGCCCAGTTTGGTGGCAGACAACCAGCAAGGTGTGACTTCAGGGAAAAAACCTTCCCTGTGAATTTTCCCTGTGAGTTTTCACATGAGTGGGCTCGTCCTGCTGCCTTTTATCTCCTCCTTTGTGCAGAAGGTGATGATTTATGTATTGCTGCAAGGCTGCAGAAAATCTGCTGGCACAGGGAAGCAAAATCCTTAATTTCACGTTGCTACTACATGAATTATTCACCTGGACAAGGCTGCTAGGAAAAGGCTTGGGTTAAACCTGACTCAGTCAGAGCTGGCTCTGGCTGTGAGGAGCTCTGAGCCTGGCCTGGAGTCACGTTTGGAGGGCTGGGATCAGTTCATTCCCTGTCTGGTGCCTCTGTGTCTGCAGATCCAACGTTCCCTGGACGCAGCCCAAGGGCAGGAGGTGCTGGCAGTGCAGAATTGATCCCCCAGCTCCTCCTTCCCCACATCCCATTGCCCTCTAACGGCCAGCACGGAATGTGCACGGCAAGAAGGGCCAAAATCCTCAGAAACCATTTAATGGACAACAAAAGAGGGAGGAAACCCCACCAGAGTGGCTGGGAAAATTGAGGAAAAATATGAGGCAATACTCAAGAAAGATTGAGGATAAATATGAGGCATTACTCAAGAAAGACTGAGGGAAAACATGAGGCAATATTCAAATATCGACCCTGAAACAGCAGCCAGACAAATCTTACGAAAAACATATTTTGTCACCCAGGTGTGGTTTGATATAGAGAGAAATTTGGAGAAATGAGACAATTGGCAAGAAAGGGGATTGGAGGATTTCTTAAGAGAAGCACAGAAAGTATACACCAGGAGGGGTGAAGTGAAAACAAAGGAAAAGGCCAGAGTGATGTTAACTGCCATTAGAGGAGGAAAAATTTGGTTTAATTGTAAGAAAAATGGGCACTTCAAGAGAAACTGCCCCCAAAGGGAAGGGAACCTGACAGTTTTTAAGAACAAGCAAAGAGAGGAGGTAAAAAACTAAAGATGTCCAGGGCTCTGCCTCCTGGGGACAGAACATTATCAAAAAGCCTTTATAAAATAAGTCCCCAAGGAGAAGAATTTTAAAAGTGTGCAATTCTGAGGGTGGGAGAGGAATTCCAGAGGAATTCCCTCTGTTGGGATGCTCTGGATTTCCAGAACTCCCTGAAAACCTTCACAGAGAAGGTTGGGTTTGGGGTGCAAAGAGAAAAGGTGCTGGTAGCACCATCCTCAGGTGCAGATGGAGGACAAGTGGGGTGAAGGAGGGTGGGAAATTGGAAAATTGGGTTATCCCAGAGACATTGTGGATTCCCCATCCCTGGCAGTGCCCAAGGCCAGGTTGGACAGGGCTTGGAGCACCCTGGGATAGTGGGAGCTGTTGGGGCTGGAACTGGATCCTTCAGGGCCCTTCCAACCCAAACCATTCCAGGATTCTGGGGTTCTGTGAATTCAGAGGCTGAAAAGAAACAGGAAAAAAGACTTTTTTTTTTTTTTTCCTGTGGAGTGAGGGAGGATGAGTAGTGGAATATTCACTCATACCACAAAAACCTGTCAATAAATGGCTTTTTGGGGGGCTGAGAGCAGGGAAAGGTGCAGCCCACGGCTCCTGGCCAGCAAATTCCAGCTGAATACCATGGAAACGGCCCCAGATTTTGCCATTTTTAGGGGAAATCCATTGTGGAAAGGTTTGGCCAGCCCTAGCAGTGGAGTCACTGCAGATGGAGGGAAAGTGGGGTGAAGGAGGGTGGGAAATTGGAAAATTGGGTTATCCCAGAGACATTGTGGATTCCCCATCCCTGGCAGTGCCCAAGGCCAGGCTGGACAGGGCTTGGAGCACCCTGGGATAGTGGGAGCTGTTGGGGCTGGAATTGGATCCTTCAGGGCCCTTCCAACCCAAACCATTCCAGGATTCTGTGAATTCAGAGGTTGAAAAGAAACAGTAAAAAAGACATTTTTGTTTTCCCTGTGGAGTGAGGGAGGAGGAGGAGTGGAATATTCACTCATACCACAAAAACCTGTCAATAAATGGCTTTTTGGGGGACTGAGAGCAGGGAAAGATGCAGCTCATGGCTCCTGGCCAGCAAATTCCAGCTGATTTGGGGATTTGTTCCTCCTGCAGTGGAGCCTTTTGAGCAGCAGATGTCACATTTGTACAACACAACGAGAGGTTGCAGCTGCACACGGAGTAACCACGGGCGTCCCGGGGCAGGAGGGGCTGGAAATCAGAACCTGCTCTGGGTGGAATAAATCAGATATAAATTTATATATAAATTACGGAGAAATAGAATATTTTTCTACTCCAGGTCACTCTGAAGGAGGGTTTTTGATCCCAGTCCAGGGCTCACCCTCTGCTCAGGGCTGGAATAAGAGTTCAGGTATGAGCAGGTGAGGATTTGGTTTTCTGCAGGAAAAGGCAGCCCAGGCTCCCGGTTTGGAGCTGAATCTCAGAAGATAATTAATAAAAAAAGAATTGTCTAGGTTTGCTTCAAATCTCACGATTCTTAGAAAATTCTGGCATACTCCCAAAGGTTGGAAATCAGGAAGAAACAGATTTGAAGGTGGCAGAAAAGCTGTGTTGGAATATCCTGTCAAGCCTCACTATAAATGGAATTCATCTTTCCTGGCTGACTTGGCAGGGCTGACAACACCTGGGAATGATCTTTTTACTGTAAATTGGGAATTTCAGGGCTCTGGCAATGTCAGAAATGACCCCACTTCACCCTGGTTTTCCTGTGCTTCATGATGGGTTTGAAAGAACACAACAATTGCTTCCTGTTCAGACAGAACTTTAATACAGAAATCTCTGTAAATACATTAATTACAGCTCATAAAAAATAACTTCTGGATTTTTACACCCCAGTCAAACCCAGGTGGAGATTCCAATCTGTTCCTGGCTCAAATAAAGCAGCAATTATCCAAAGAGGAAGGAAGCTCTGCTCTTCCAGTAACATCCATCCTCATCCAACACAACCTCAAAGGAAGAACTGAAATTCCAGCACATCCATGTTTTGCAGGGAATGGCATCCTCAACAGGGAATTTAAGGATTGTGGAGAGAATCCAGTGCAAAGGATCTTGCCAGAACCATTCCCAGTGTGTCTCATTGCTTATTCCATGTCCAGCTCAGACCCTGGGGACACAACTTCTCTCCCCAGGGCAGGAAGAGTTTGTTTTTCTCCACGACTTGCACATGAGGGAGAAATCTTTGAGGGCAGAGATGGCTGGAAAAGATCCAGAAATGGAGCCAAAAAAAAAAAGTTTGCAATTCCCAAACCTGGAGTAGCCACACTGTCCCTGCTGCCCTCAGCTCTGGCCCCAGAGGAGCAGAGGAGGAGCAGCCTCATCCACAGTGCTTGGGGTGTTCAGCAGCTGTTGTAACTTACTCCCAGTTTACACCTCAGTGCAAGTGGTGGCTCTGCTCTGCTTCCCTTGGACAGCAGCTCCATGTCACCACCAGGGCTCCTCACTGCCTGAAATCCCAAATCCTTCCAGTCAGTTCTCAAGGAGGAGAGGGAGATGGTCCAGGATACCTTTGCCAGAAGTGGAGGAATCGAGGGATGAACTGTCCCTGGAAACTTCAGGTGGCCCAGCCAGCTCTGCTTGGGAAGCCTCAGACTCTGGGGTTCATGGGGGGCTTTAAAGCCTGCAGGGAAAAGGAGCAGTTAAATCCCAGCAGTAAAGGAATTCCATCCCCAGGGAACTGATGGGAATTCCATCCCCATGGAACTGATGGGAATTCCATCCCCATGGAACTGATGGGAATTCCATCCCCAAGGAACTGACGGGAATTCCATCCCCAGGGAACTGACGGGAATTCCATCCCCAGGGAACTGATGGGAATTCCATCCCCAGGGAACTGATGGGAATTCCATCTCCAGAGAATGGATGGGAATTCCATCCCCAGGGCACTGATGAGAATTCCATCCCCAGGGAACTGATGGGAATTCCAGCCCCAGAGAATGGATGGGAATTCCATCCCCAGGGCACTGATGAGAATTCCATCTCCAGAGAGCTGATGGGAATTCCATCTCCAGAGAATTTATGGGAATTCCATCCCCATAGAAAGGATGGGAATTCCATCCCCATGGAACTGATGGGAATTCCATCCCCAGGGAGCTGATGGGAATTCCATCCCCAGGGAACTGATGGGAATTCCATCCCCATGGAACTGATGGGAATTCCATCCCCAGAGAATTTATGGGAATTCCATCTCCAGAGAGCTGATGAGAATTCCATCCCCATGGAACTGATGGGAATTCCATCCCCATGGAACTGATGGGAATTCCATCTCCAGGGAACTGATGGGAATTCCATCCCCATGGAACTGATGGGGATTCCATCCCCAGGGAACTGATGGGAATTCCATCCCCAGGGAGCTGATGAGAATTCCATCCCCAGAGAATGGATGGGAATTCCATCCCCAGGGCACTGATGGGAATTCCATCCCCAGGGAACTGATGGGAATTCCATCCCCAGGGAACTGATGGGAATTCCATCTCCAGAGAAAGGATGGGAATTCCATCCCCAGGGCACTGATGGGAATTCCATTCCCATGGAACTGATGGGAATTCCATCCCCAGGGAGCTGATGGGAATTCCAACCCCAGGGAACTGATGAGAATTCCATCCCCAGGGATTTGATGGGAATTCCAACCCCAGAGAATGGATGGGAATTCCATCCCCAGAGAAAGGATGGGAATTCCATCCCCAGGGATTTGATGGGAATTCCAACCCCAGAGAATGGATGGGAATTCCATCTCCAGAGAGCTGATGGGAATTCCATCCCCAGGGAGCTGATGGGAATTCCAACCCCAGGGAACTGATGAGAATTCCATCCCCAGGGAACTGATGAGAATTCCATCCCCAGGGATTTGATGGGAATTCCATCTCCAGAGAATTTATGGGAATTCCATCCCCAGAGAAAGGATGGGAATTCATCCCCAGGGAACTGATGGGAATTCCATCCCCAGGGAATTTATGGGAATTCCATGCCCAGGAAATTGTTATTCCCACCTGAATTACCTGGGGTGGAGGAGGGGGTTTGCCTTTGGGAAGGGGCACAGGAGGAGCTGTTCTTTCTGGAGCCTGGAACAAAATGGGGTTTCAATATCACTGGGGTTCTCTGAGCAGCTGCAGAACCTCCTCAGCCCCAGCCACCCTCACCCTGCAGCAATTTCCTGCTGCAAAATCCCAGGAATTCCCACCTGTCCATGTGCAAGGGGGCAACGAAATACAAATACAAGGGGGCCAGGTCTGTTTCAGAAGACACTGAGCTATTCCCAACATTTAAATATCGACATCCAAGCTCACAGAGTGGGATTTAAATGTGGTTTATAATTGATAGAGGGGAATATTTTATATCTCATACTTTGTATTTTACGTTTTATACTGTCCTGATCCAGTGTTTGTGCAGGCAGCCCCCCACAGTTGTGTAACCAGAGTGAAGATGGATTTTACACCATCCTGCCAAGGGGGCAGGGGCCTGAAATGCTGAGATGGTGAACATTTGAGGCAGGTATTTCCTTTTAATTAGGATGGTTTGGGTTTATTAATGAGAAATAGAACCATTCCTCTGAGTTCTTACAAATATAAGACCCAGCACATCTCTGCCACACAGGGACCCTCACAGGCACCTGCAGCAGCAGAGTTACTCATAATTTACTTTGTGTTTACACCTGAAATGCCTCTTGGCTTAAACTCCAGCTACTGAGTTTGTTTCTGATGCCTTGGAGGACCCCCTGGCTGATGAGGAATATTTGTGCAGTTTAGGATTACACAGCCAAAAATTGATTCCTACCCTAAAAACCTGTGCTTTGAATAGCTGTGATTTTAAATTTTCACTTTAAATCAGAAGCTGCAAATATGAATTGGGATCTGATAGAGATGTGTGAAGCTGCAGGGTTGTACTCACAAACTTCTCCTCGGGGTGGGAAGAGCCAGGTTTGGGGGCAGGAACGGGAGGTGGGGGACCCTTGGGCCTCAGGGCAGGCTGGAAAAAACAGAACATGAACCATTTAACCCTCTGTGTGCATCCACGTGTTCCTTGGGGATGTGCACCCTGGAGCGGGACATGAAAATACTTTAAGGGGCTGGGGGTGCAGGGATGGTGACTGAGAAAACAGAGCCCACTCTGGAGCTCAGGGATGTCCCTTTGGGATCAGGGGTTTGTCATGTTCCCAAATCCCGCAGGAAAGCAGGGACATTCCCAGAAATACTCACACTCTGAAGGTGCGGTTTGTTCTCCTGAGGTGGAGGCACGGGAAGAACTTTCTTATCAACTACCTGCGGACGGGAACGGTCACAAATGGGGCGCAGCCCTTATCTCACCTCCTGCCTTATCTCCGGCTGTCCCTGCCCTGCCCCAGCTCACTGGGGACCCAGAGCCCTCCCCATGCCGGCATTCCCAGCGCTGTCCCTCCCCTCAGCATTTTTGGGAATTCGTGCTGGAGTTCCCGGTGCTGTCCCCTCAGCATTTCAGAAATTCGTGCTGGGATTCCTCTCCTCATAATGTTGGGAATCTCGTGCCAGCATTCCCAGTGCTGTCCCTCCCCTCATAATTTTGGGAATCTCATGCTGGGATTCCCAGCACTGACCCCTCAGCATTTTGGGAACCTCATACTGGGATTCCCAGCACTGTCCCTCCCCTCAGCAATTTGGGAATTCTGTGCTGGGATTCTCAGCAGTGTCACCTCATAATTTTGGGAATCTTGTGCTGGGATCCCCAGCACTGCCCCCTCAGCATTTTGGGAATCTCATGCTGGGATTCCTCCCCTCAGCATTTTGGGAATTCCATGCTGGCATTCCCAGCACTGTCCCTCCCCTCATAATTCTGAGAATCTCAATGCTGGGATCCCCAGCACTGACCTCTCAGCATTTTGGGAATCTCATGCTGGGATTCCTCCCCTCAGCATTTTGGGAATTTCATGCTGGCATTCCCAGCACTGTCCCTCCCCTCAGCAATTTGGGAATCTTGTGCAGGGATTCTCAGCACTGTCCCCTCATAATTTGGGGAATCTTGTGCTGGGTTCCCCAGTGCAGCCCTGTCAGCATTTTCAGAATCTCATGCTGGGGTTCCTCCCCTTTATAACTTTGGGAATCTCGTGCCGGCATTCCCAGCACTGTCCCTCCCCTCAGTATTTTAGGAATATCATGCTGGGATTCCTCCCTCGGCATTTTGGGAATCTCATGCTGGAGTCCCCAGCGCTGTCCCTCTCTTCAGCATTTTGGGAATCTCATGGTGGGTTTCCTCCCCTCATAATTTTGGGAATCTTGTGCTGGGATCCCCAGCACTGTCCCCTCAGCATTTTGGGAATCTCATGCTGGGATTCCTCCCCTCATAAGTTTGGGAATTTCATGCTGGCATTCCCAGCGCAGTCCCTGCAGCATTTTGGGAATCTCAAACTGGCATTCCAAGCACTGTCCCTCCCCTCAGCATTTTTGGGAATTCGTGCTGGAGTTCCCAGTGCTGTACCTCCCCTCAGCATTTCGGGAATCTCATGCTGAGGTCCCCAACCTTGTCCCCTCAGCATTTTGGGAATCTCACGCTGGGATTCCTCCCCTCAGCATTTTGGGAATCCCATGGAAATGCAGTCCCTTGGGCTGATGGTTTGAGCCCTGGGGACAGTCCCCAGCTGTCCCTGCTCTCACCTTCTGGGCAGGTGGCACCAGCACAGGCTGTTCCCTGCAGCTCTGCTCCTGATCCACAAACACCTGGTTGGTGGCTCCGGGTCCCCTCCTGGTCTGGTGGCTGTCAAAGATTTCAAATCATGCTCAATTTTAGGTAACTGAAGAAAAACCTCACAGCTGAGGCCCTGCCTTACTCCTGCTGGTGTTTTGTACCCATGTCTTTGATTTCTTTCTTGCCTTTATTCATTGGGATTCTTAAGGATTTATCAAGAGCTCCATTTCAACTCTTCCATCCCCTCCCAGCCATGGGATTTCTGATGCCTCCACAAATCTCATGGACCATCTTCCTTCCCTTCCAGGATCTAATTCCCCCCACCCCCAGTGCAAACTCTGCAGGGATTTCCTGGCTGTGGTTTGTGGGTTTAGGTGGATGTGGGAAGGATTTACCTCTTGTGGGAGCCTCGGAAGCGGGTGAGCAGCACGGCTGCAACTGCAGTGACAGCCAGGACAGCCAGCACGCCAGCAGCCACAGCAATGCCTGGCAGGGACAGAAACAGCCCTTAAAAATCTGGGAATTACAGAGGGCAGGGACAGAAACAGCCCTTAAACATCAGGGATCACTGTGGGCAAGGACAGAAACAGTTCTGAAACACCAGGGATCACTGAAGGCAGGGACAGAAAGAATCCTAAAACATCAGGGAATCACTGAAGGCAGGGACAGAAACAGTTCCTAAACATCAGCAGGGACAGAAACAGTTCTGAAACATCAGGGATCACTGAGCCTTGGGACAGAAACAGTTCCTACAAAATCAGCAGGGACAGAAACACTTCTTAGAACATCCCAGAACCACTGAGGGTGGGAGACACCCAGCAAGATTCACCATTATTGAGAAGTTTCTCATCACCACTGATGAAGGAATTTTATTATCTGTGTTTTCATTCTATGGGTTCTTCTCCTGCACACAAATGGTGATGGAAAGGAGAGAACTCCTGCTGGTTTTGCCATGTTTGAAGTCAGTTGTTCCCTGAGCTGTTCCTGGGATAAACAAACCTTGAACAAACCCTAAACCATCCCTGCCCTTTCCATTGACACTCAGAGATCCTCCCCTGTCCTTCCTCTCCTCTGTCCCAGAGACTGTTACCCACAGAAGGGTGCAGACCTTCAAACTGCCCTCAAATAAAGTTTCTTCCACAATTTTCAACAAAACTACTCCAAAGCCTCAACCAAGTCAGAGGTTCAGAGCTAACAGCTCTGGAGAGTGTGAAGAGAGGACAAAAATATTCCATGTTATAAATTAAATAAAGGCTTTTTTTTTTCCCTTAACATGTGAAAATCTGGACACAAATTATTTTCCCTCAGAGGTGGGTCAGTTAAGGACCATGCAGATGATAAATGAACTTGTCCAGCTCCCTCACAGCAAAGCCTATGGGATCCTGGCTCCACTTTGAAGGGACACAGAACTCGTTATTCCAAGAATAAACAGGAGAAGCCTGTTGCTCTCATCTCCAGGGGGAATCACTTGTCAGCTTAGAGAGAAAAACACCTTCTCTACTCCTCCCTGCAGGACTGAGGGGTGCTCAGAAATCAGCTCCCTGGGATACAGTGCTGGGATTTAGCTTGGATATGAACAGAATTTTCTTCATGGAAGGGATTGTGCAGTTCTGGGACAGGCTGGAGCTCCCAGCCCTGGAATTGTTCAAAAAACCTGTGCCTGTGGCAGCTGAGGACATGATTCAGTGCTGCTGGGCTTGATGAGATTAATTATTCCAATTAACAATTGTATGAGCCACTCTGGTGCTGGGCTGCTCCCCTGGAGCTCCCCAGCTCCTTCTGGTGCCTTTTGGGGCAGATTCACAGAATTCCCAGAATCACTGGGTTGTAAGAGACCTCAAAGATCATCCAGTCCAACCCAGCCCCAGCACCTCAACTCAACCCTGGCACCCAGTGCCACATCCAGGCTGGTTTTAAATCCTACAGGGGCTACACCCAAAATGGATGATGGGTCATGGGTTTCACACTTTTATAAGTTTGGCCAATTTGCATGTTGGGGTTGATCTCCCAATTACAGCTGCAGGTAATGAAGTCATTGACCCCAAGTTTGCTGCCCCCAACTCCCTTTTGTTCCCATCTCTGGGCCCTGAGGCAGTGAGGTGTCCTTGGTTCCCAGGCCTGCAGAGGAATTGCTGTGTCTGCCCCAAAATGGGAGAGCAGCAGCTCACACTGGGTGTGGAGTTCAGAGTTATGCCCTAAAGAACTGCAGGATTACAAATATATGAAAATGTAAAAGCTAAATTCTTGGAGAGGAATTGTGTCTTCCTAAAATGGGAGAGCAGCAGCTCACATTAATATGGAGTTCAGAGTTACGGCCTAAAGAACTGCGGGGTTACAGATAGATGGAAAATAGAAAAGCTGAAATGCTCAGGGATCCCTTGCAGGCAGGAAAGGACACATTCCAAGTGTGGCACTCACTGGTGAGGGCTGAGGAGCTGTCACAGTTGGGGGGTGCCCACCCCTCCTCACACTGGCACTGCAGCTCGTGGTCACACACCTGGGGGCACAAACAGGGACACCAGTGAGACTGGGGGCTCAGAAAGTTTCTGAGTGAGGATGCTGAGAGGTTTTTTTAATCTCTTCACTTATCTGAGCTAAAATTTAGCACAAAAAGGAGCAGTTTGGGGTGTTAAAGGACAGTCCTGATGTCATGCACCTTTTGCTTCTGCAGGGTAAGCTTCACTATAGAGTTAATCTATTTATCTGTAGGTCTCTGAATGGTCAAATGTGAGCAGAATTCTCCTCCCCAAACCAAAATAACCTAAAAGAGGAGAGCTGTGATACCATGTGATACAGGGGCAGGGTCAGACACAGGGGCTGTGTCCATCTTCTGGGCAAAAATATTAATGTTCCCTCAGGTGAGATGTGTTTTCATAAAAATTTTTAAAGTTTCTGACTCCTCAAATTTGACAGATTTGTATCAATGACTTAAACACTGTCAGCAAGGAGGTCTGAGCCTGATCTGCATCATTTTCTTGGGGTTTTAAAGTGAATAACATCAAATGCTGGTGTCTTACAGCATGGCCAGGGCACTTGGCAGAGCAGTTGGTGGATCTGAAGACATCCTCAGCCTGGACACACTCCCCACGGCTGCACACCTGAAATGAGAGCAAACCACAGGGATTTGGAGCTTCTAGGACAGGCAGAGTTTGCGCTTTATCCTGGGAGGGGATGGAGAACAGCTCTGGAAATCCCTCAGACCCCTTTAGGAGTGGGAGATGGGGGGTTGATTTTCCATTTGGGTGTTTTGTAGAAAGGAGAGTGACAGAGATGTGCAGACATCACTGCTCCCCACTCAATCCCTCATCCCTCCCTTCCAGGCAGGAATATTCAAGGGAGTGACTGGAAAAGAGCACCCAGTGATGAGGGACAGCCATTATGGAAATAATTAAATGCAATAATTAAATGCAGTAACACATTAATGATCTCCTAACCTCTCAGACAAAGCTGTGTTTCTGCTGCCACACATCTTTGTGTCAGTAAAGGGAATGAGGCAGCAGCCTAAGGAAATGGGAATGCTGCCAATTGCTGTTTGCTTTGCTGCTGGGTTGGGATAAAAGTTGGGAAAACAGAGCAGCAGAAGTTTGGGTCCACTCAGTCCTCCCTGTTTAAAATCTTCCCTGTACAGGACAGAATTATATCAGCAAGGCTGAAAGAGGGGGAAGAACAAAGGAAGAGGGGATTCTCCACTCACCATCCCATTGCCACACTTGGTTCCATCCAGGATCATGCCTGGGTCGTCCCCCCCACCCCTGGAGAAGCTGCCTTTGCAGGCCCTGAAGGACAGCAGGCTCCCGTCCCGAGGCATCTCCCTGCCTCCCGAGCAGAACAGCTTCCCACACAGTTTGTCTCTGCAAGGACAACAGGAGCTGTTACCCCAAGGACAAGGCCCAGCAAACCCCCTGAGCTGGGCTCTCCTGCAGCCTGAATTCCAAGGAAATGCTGCAGCAGGGAAGGCTGGTGTGGCACCTTGGCTTGAGCAGGTGGCAGGTTCTTAAATCCTGCTGAGCTTGGCAGGGAACACAAATTGATACACAGAAATGAGCATTTAACTGATATTCCTTCACTTCTGAGGCTCAGATTCCCCATCCCAAAATCCCTGGAGTTCCCTGCACACCCTCACACTCATGCTCCCAAGCAGCCCTGCCCAGATAATATAATATAATATAATATAATATAATATAATATAATATAATATAATATAATATAATATAATATAATATAATATAATATAATATAATATAATATAATATAATATAATATAATATAATATAATATAATATAATATAATATAATATAATATAATATAAATATATATATTACATAACATTATATTATAACATTACATTATATTACATAAAATAATATATAATGTAATGTAATGTAATGTAATATAGGATAGGATAAGATAGGATAGGATAGGATAGGATATAATATAATATAATATATATTATATTATATTATATTATATTATATTATATTATATTATATTATATTATATTACATTACATTACATTACATTATATTATATTACATTACATTATATTACATTACATTACATTATATTATTACATTATATTACATATAATAATATATAATGTAATGTAATGTAATATAGGATAGATAGGATATGATATAATATAATAAATATAATATAATATAATATAATATAATATAATATAATATAATATAATATAATATAATATAATATAATATAATATAATATAATATAATATAATATAATATAATATAATATAATATAATATAAGATATGATATATGATGATATGATATGATATGATATGATATGATATGATATGATATAATATGGCATAATGTGCACACTGTTGCTCTCTCACCTCATGATTTAAATCCACTTTTCTTAGAAATTACTTCCCCCAGTTTTCAGACAGAACAAGAAGGAGCACAGGGCTGTGCCATTCCTTGTTTCTGTCTCCTGATTAGAGTAGGAACGGCCTCTCTTCCCAAATCCCAGCACATCCCACAGCCCAGTGCTTACTTTCTCTTGCAGGGGAGGAAAGTGCCCTGCTCCTTCCTGCAGTACCCGAAGTACTTCCCCATCTCGTTCACATTGTAGCAGGAGGCTTCGCCCTCTCTGGCCTCTGCAGGAGCAAAACAATAAATAGGGTGAGTTTGGGATCCCAAACCAGAACTGGGGATATTCCAGCTCCTTCCTTTGCTCTGGAAATGGCCTTTCCCAGCCAAGTCGTGGGCATAAATGAGTTTCTGGAGAAGAGAAAGTTCGAGGGACACCTCAGAGCTCCTTCCAGAGCCTGAAGGAGCTCCAGGAGAGCTGGAGAGGGACTGGGGACAAGGATGGAGGGACAGGACACAGGGAATGGCTTCCCACTGGGAAAAGTGAGATTGGAGTGGGATTTTGGGAAGGAATGAGCGTGGGGAAGGGCTGGGATGGAATTCCAGAGCAACTGTGGCTGCCCCTGGATCCCTGGAGGTGCCCAAGGGAGAGGAGAAAGCTCCATGGAGAGCTCAGAGCCTGAAGGGGCTCCAGGAGAGCTGGGAAAGGACTGGGGACAAGGGATGGAAGGACAGGACACAGGGAATGGCTCCTAATGCCAGAGGGCAGGGATGGATGGGATGTTGGGAATCAGGAATTGTTCCCTGTTGTGATATATGTTATAAAATAATTCGTGCCGAAGGAAATTAAAAACCACAGCATTTTGTGTACTAAAGGCAGCGTCGTGCACCAAGCAGTAATAGGCTAAGTGATGAGGATGGAGATTCAAACACCAGGAGGACACTGTCTCCAGGGATGGATATTTCAAGGGATTTTTCCTCTGACAAGACCCCAGCAAGAGGCATTTGATAGGCACCATCTATAAGATAATACTCAACACCAGAAGTTTATCTCAGAAGATTTTCACCTGACAGGATTTCAGCAGTTATTCACCACTTCCGAGAAACGGGGCAGCAAGAAAGAAAACTGTGATAATATGCTAAAGAAGGGCCCCTTCCAGAGCCCAAAATGCTGTATTTCTAAATGATATTTATTTCTCAATTTTATTTATTTTATTTCTAAATGATATTTCTAAATATCATTTAGAAATAAATGATATTTGGAGACCCATGGGACTTTGGTGCAATAGAGGCCAAATCCTGGGTTTCCCTGGCTCTGATTGCCTGTCTCAGAGTCAAGTTGCTTGTGGTTTTTACCAAAATTCTACTTTGATTATTTAATAAGTTTCCTTAATTATTAGATTGGAGTATTCATTTATATCACCATGAAGGTGGGAAGGGGCTGGGGTGGAATTCCCAGGGAGCTGTGGCTCCCCTGGATCCCTGGCAGTGCCCAAGGCCAGGCTGGAGCCCCCTGGGACAGTGGGAGGTGTCCCTGCCATGGCAGGGGTGGCGCTGGATGGTATTTAAGTCCCCTTTCAGCCCAAGCCATTCCTCAGCTCTATGAAACGCTGCTTTCAGAAGCACCAGATGTGCCAAATCTGGCTGTTAATTTGAAGGACAGTCATTTCCTCTTCCTATCTGGCCAAAACCACTTCCCCAGCTCCATTCCAACTAACTCAGACATGTTCTGCAGAAGAGGAATGTGCGCCCCACTTCCCGTTTCCCTGAAAGCACAGAGCACGCCATGCCCTGAGGTCTGGCTCATGAGCTACAACCACTGACAGTAGGAAATAGAAAAATCATCATTAATTATGCTACAAACTGGAGATTATTTTTATGGATGGGCTGTCACTGTCATATTTTCTGAAAAATCCCTTTGCCAAGATTTCTTCTCCTGGGAAATGAGAAGCCTCAGAGAAAAAACTATATTATCTCATTTGCTTCTCCCTATTTTGCTGCTTTGGAATATGACTGGAGATTGTTTATCAACAGGTGCATGTTTGATTGGTTCCATGTGAATTGTTTTTAATTAATGACCAATCACCGCCAGCTGTGTCAGACTGAGGAGCCAGTCATGAGTTTTTCGTTATCATTCTTGTTAAGCCTTCTGTCTGTATCCTTTCTCTATTCTGTAGTATATATATATATATATACTACATATATATATTCCAATTATAGTATAATTGGAATATATATAATACACACTATAGTATATATAGTATAATATATATACTATATATAATACATAAAGTATATATATATACTATATATGATATATATAGTATATATGATATATATAGTATATATATTATACTATACTATATATTAGTATAGTATAATATATAGCATAACATAACATATTATATTCTACTATAAATATATTATATCATATCATATCATATCATATCATATCATATCATATTAATAATAGTATAGATGTTGCTATATATTATATATTATTATAATACATATTATATAGGTTAGATATTATACATATATATATAATAAATTGTTAATAAATTACTATTATATTATAATAATGTAATGTAATAATATAATGTAATATAATGTAATATAATGTAATGTACTGTAATGTAATGTATTATAATATAATGTGATATAATGTGATATAATATAACAATGTGATATGATATATGATATGATATGATATGATATGATGTAACATAACATAATGTGATATGATATTATATGATATTATATGATACGATGCAATGTAATGTAATGTGATATAATAATAAATTAGCCTGCTAAGAACATGGAGTCATATTCACTCATCTCTCACCTTGTCCTGGGGACCCCTGCAAATACCACAAAGCCTGAGCTGAAGAGCAGACCCACAGTTCCTGAGGTGCAGTGGATCTGAGCATGTGATGCAGAATTCCCTCTCCTGTCTCTCGTGCCCAAGCCAAGCCGATTTTCGGTGCCACGGGGAACTCACCTGGCCCAAAGACGTGTTTGCACTGGCTGTCACGGGTGGGACAGGTGCCCATGTAGCAGTAGCCCTCTCCAAATCTGCAGGGGTGCCCATTGACACGGAAGCGATCCTCGGGGCAGCTGGGGGAGCGCCCCGTGCACATCTCAGCCAGGTCACAGTCGTCCTTCACCGGCCGGCACACCGAGCCCGACTTCTTGAACTGCGCAGGGAGAAAACGCCACACTCAGCACCCAGCTCCTCCACACTGCCCAAACCACCCAGCTGAGGGCTGGAACGGGCAGGAAAACCTCACTGCACAGGGGTGGGGGCAACAGCCTGGTCAGAGAGTGAGCAAACGGCTTTGTGTGCTCACTGTGGGCTTGGGAGACTTTTTAGGGAGTTGTAGAAGAACAATGATAACTTGTTAGTATAAACAACCTGTGTTTTCCTACTCTTTCTGTTCTTCTAAGGACTGTTTGTGAGAAAGTTTTTGTTAATTAGCCAGTCAAGTAGAAATCTAGTCAAATCTATCTATGAAAGAAGAGAATTTTCATATTAAAGCTGCTCTTTTGCAAACCAGTCTTGCAGTGAATCTGTGTCATTTCTTGCTCAATGGTGACACACAGGCTGTGTGAGGAGCAGGATCCATATCTCACTTTGTGTTGGATCTGTCAGTTCTCAGGGGTTGCCTCTTGTGCCACAGCTTTTATTGCCAGGAGAAAATGGCCAACCAAAGGGCTCATTTCTGCAGGGTGGTGGGAGATTGAGGGAGTTGATGATGGGGGTTTGGGGTGGGCAGTGACAGCACCTGAGGGAATGTGAGGGAATGGCTGGGGATCAGGGAAAGGCTGGATTTTGGGAAAAGCTCCTTCCCCAGAGGGTGCTGGCACAGCCCCGAGGCTGCCAGAGCTCCAGAAGTGTTTGGACAGCACTCTAGGGATACCCAGGGTGGGATTTTGGGGTGTCTGTGCAGGGCCTGGGGTTGGATCAGTGATCGACAAGTCCCTTCCAGCCCAGGCCATTCCATGACTCCATGACAGTGCCCTTGGCAGTGCTGTCAAACACAGGGACCAGTGCAAGGTGAGTTCCTGCTTTATTCCAGCAGGGGTGAGGATCTGCAGAGGGAGGGTTTCTCACCCAGCAGTTCTCACAGGGGAGGTGAGGGGTCTCACCTGGCAGATTTTACAGGGGAGGGCAGGGGTCTCACCTGGCAGTTCTCTGAGGGGAGGGGTCTCAACTGGCAGATTTTACAGGGAAAGGGTCTCACCTGGCAGTTCTCACAGCACTCCCCGGAGGCACAGGCAGCTCCTGAGCTCAGCTTGCAGGTCTCAGGGTCACAGCAGTCGTTGGTGCACTCCTGGGACAGAAGCAGAAGTCAGAGCTGGGGACAGGGACCCCACACCACTGTCCCTGGCTGGGATGGAAGTCTGGCACCCACCCTTGGCTTTTTTGGGGAGCACCTTCCCTAAAATGCCTAGGTTTGCAGGGAACTGGGGGTTTGTGCTGAGCTGCGGGGATGGCTTTGTCCACTCTCAGTTCCTCTGCCACCTTCCTGACAAAGCAGGGCTTCATCCTTCCCAGCACTCAGCACATCCCCAGACATCCCAGCTCAGCAGTTCGATGACCGCAATTTCTGCTTCAGCAAGAGCTTTCAGATTACAAGGAATTCATTTAGAATAATGAGAGACTGTGTAGAGTTTAAGCTTTCTAACTCCTTTGCCTGGCACTGTTTTTATATACCCCAAAGGGTCTTGCCAGCCATTCTGGATTTGCTGAGCAATGGCTCAATAGCAATTAGCAATGGCTCAGCAGCAGGGTTAATTGAGTAGCTGTGAATCCCACTGTTAATGTCCATTTTACCAGGCTGGCATTGCCAGTGTGGCCATGGGATCACGGTGTTATTAATGGCATTGAGATCTATACACAACAGGGAGTAGCCATGAGCCTACTGAGCTTAGAAAAGAGAAAGATGACTTCACATTTACTTGAGCAGGAACTTTCATTCCAAGTCTGTATTTTTTGTTTGAAACATTGTGCAGCTCCAAATCACATGCAGTAACATGTGAAGCCAAAATTCAGCCTGTTTTAGTTTTACTGGTGTGAAAAATGCATGTATTTTATGATTGGCTTTTCGCAAATATTAAGATGAATATTATATGTGTTGTGTTAGAAAATAATGCTGTATTAATTTTCTTAAGTACTGTGTTAAATATAGTTTTAGGTTATAAAAATTGTTAAAATAGAAACTATGCTATGTAAGATGCTTTGTTTAACAAGAAGCGAGATAGCAGCCACAGGACACCTAGATCTTTCAGAGAAAAAGAATTTATTGCCTTCTTATGAGAAGAAACTAACTTCTTCCCGCCTTGGAGGCACTGTTAGGATTAGAAGGAAGAAGCTGACACTGCCCAGACAGAATCCTGTGTTTGAATGGAATTTATGCATCACGTATGAGGTGTATGAATATGCAACAGGCTGTTGTTTTTAAGGGTTAATCCTTTGTTAGCAAGGGTCCTTTTTCGGGCTTGTGATGCCCAGAAAAGGTACCCGGACGTCCCTAACTCTTTGTTTTTATTGTCTCATATTGTCCTTATTCAATTTGTCCAAATTGTTATTACTCTAATTGTGTTACTATTCTTTTTAACTATTTTATTACTATTAAACTTTTAAAAATTTTAAAAACAAGTGATCGGCGTTTTTCACCCTGGGACACAAATTTTGCAGCAACAGGTTGAAGCCCTCATTCAAAAAAATCTGATGATTAGAAGAGCTCACTGAAACAATATATTTTATGCTTATCATTGGACTTAAATTGCTTCAGGGATACACCAGGGTTGCCAAACAGCAGAGTCCACCGCAGGGACAGCCAGCCAGCAGCAGCCCAGCGTGGGCAGAGCCCCGTGCCCCCGCGGGTACCTCGGGGGTGCCGCAGTCGCACTCCTCGCCGCGCTCCACAAAGCCGTTCCCGCAGGAGGCCGGGGCGATGATGCTGGCCTGCTCGGGGACGTTGCTCAGGCAGCGGG